>NC_091057.1:89419104-89720408 GCF_000393655.2 Nicotiana sylvestris | reverse complement strand
GAGATAGAAGAAGAGCAATTATATATATACCCATCAAAAATCTTTTCTTCCTCCAATATGAGACAATGTCCCTTTGTCAAGGAGGAAAACTCAAATATTTTATTTTTCTTCCATTTTCCATTCACCCTCTTTTAAGCTAAACCAAGCTTAAAAAGCCCAACAATCCCCCACGGGAATGGAGAATGGCTACAAAAAAAAGGAATGCACGGACGCGTGTATGATTTACATGCAAGAATTAATTGTATTTGGATAAGTAGGTTTTCTTTTAAACTTTGCGTAGTGAACTTATATCGGATATACTCGGTCAATCGGTAGATTTGATATCTTTGAACCGTCGAGATTTATTGTATACCTAGACAACATAAGTCACACAATCAACCCTTAACCATCTATGGTTCTCACGGTTATGTTTGTTTCAGCCATGAACACTGCCTAGTTTCATGAGTGCTTAGAGAATGTGCCTTTACTTTTATTCCCCTTGAAGCGATTTACACTTCACACTCACATAGGTGATTTCTAAACGTGTAATCTTACAGACACACTACTGGGTCACATCCTGCCAGACTTAGCAAATCATTAAAAAGCTTTAAGCTTTATTGAGTCAACAAAATGACTTAATTCTTTACCTTGATTTATGAGCATTGTCTTCATCACGAGAATGTGTTGAGTTATCTGACAATGTTGAACCGTTATTCATAACTTTGTTTGATCTCTTTGAACCTAGCTCTTGGGATTTCCAGTCTGCTAGGTAGATGTGATGACCCGGCTAGTCGTCTCATGAGTTACCGCTCCGTTTCCTCTATTTCCGCTTCTTTTTGATTTGTTTATCGGTTCTATGTGTGATTGGGTTGGTTGGTTCAAGTTCGGAGAGGTTTTGGTAAGGTTTGAGATATTTAGTTTCTTTTGAGGAAGCTTAAGTTGAAAAAGTCAGCCGGATATTGACTTATGTGTTACAGGGCTCAGATGGAAGTTCTGATGGTTCGGATAGCTTCAGGATGTGATTTGGGACTTAGGAGCATGATTGGAATGTACTTTGGAGGTCCGGAGTAGATTTAGGCTTGAATTGGCGAAATTGGTATTTTGGCATTTTCTGGTTGATAGATGAGATTTTGATATAGGGGTCGGAATAGAATTCCGAGAGTTGCAGTAGTTCTGTTGTGTCATTTGGTATGTGTGTGCAAAATTTTAGGTCATTCGGATGTGGTTTGGTAGATTTTTTGATCAAAAGCATAATTTAGAAGATTTTGGAATTCTTAGGCTTGAATCTGATGCGAATTTGGTGTTTTGATGTTATTTAGAGTGTTTCAAAGGTTGGAACAAGTTTGAATGATGTTATGGGATATGTTGGCATGTTTGATTGAGGTCCCGGGGGCCTCGAGTGAGTTTCGGGTGGTCAATCGGACCATTTCATGTTTTGGAGAATTGCAGAAAATCTGCTGGAGTGTTGCAGAAAAATTGAACTTCGCGTTCACGAGTAGGCCCTAGCGTTCGCGAAGGCTTAGCAGGTGAGGCTGCGGATTTAGCCTTTGCGTTCGCGAGGGAGGCTCCGCATTCGCAAAGGGTTAGGATCCTGTGCATCGCGTTCGCGAGGTATCAGACGCGTTCGCGTAGAGAAAAAGCTGAGCAGCTGGGTTGAGGTGGTTTTGCTCTTCGCGTTCGCGGTGAGTAAGGGAGCTAGGTATTTGCGTTTGCGAGCTGGAACTCACGATCGCGATGAAGGAATTTTGGTCAAAGTTAGTTTGTGCTTCGCGAACGCGAGGCATTGACCGCATTCGCGAAGAAGGATTTAATGCCTGGGCAGAATGTTTAAATAGTCATTTGGTCCGCGATTTTGGGGTTAACTTCCACCATTGTTTAGCAATATTAGAGCTTTTTGAAGAGGATTGAAGAGGAATTCAAGGGGAAACACTTGGAGGTAAGATTTATGAACTTAATACTCGATACTTATGTGATTTCTACCTAATTAATCATGGAATTTATGCCTAATATTGAAGAACTAGAGCTTGTAATTAGAGACCTAGAATTTGGGATTTGAGGGTCCATTTGTGGTTGGATTTTGATGCTTTTGGTATGAATGAACTCGGGAGAGATAAGGAGTCTATTGATGTAGTTTTTATCGGAATCCAAGACATGGGCCCGGGGGTCGGGTTTGGCCAATTTTGGGATTTGTGTTATAATTTCATTTCTTTCGAGTGGGCATTGTTCCCTTAGTATATTTTGATGGTTTTGCACTGATTTTGGTTAGATTTGGAGCATTTTGAGGCCGATTCGAGGGGCAAAGGCACCGCGAGCTAGAGATTTGGACCGGATAGAGGTGAGTAATGATTATAAATACTGTCCTGAGGGTATGAAACCCCGGATTTCACATCGTTGTACTACTTTGAGGTGACACACATGCTAGATGATGAGCGTGGGGTCATGCACCGTTGGGGGACTGTGACTTAGTCCGTCCCATATGACTGTTAAGTCGCGTATTTGATTGAAAACTATTTGATATCGTTGTGTTTTGGAAATTATTACCATATTTTAGGATGAATGCCACATTTAGGCCTCGTGCCAATTATTTGGACCCTTAGGGAATTTTTACTGATAATTCCTTACTTTTTTGACTTATACTTGTACTCAGTCATGTCATATTCTACTATTTTCATAACTTAGTCGTGTTTACACTATTTTAACATTTGAAAAGATATTTTAAATGATATTTTGCGGCTGAGCATCATGTTTTACTATTGCCTGAGTGGCTTATATGATTCTGGCTAAGTAAGGCCAAGGGCATGTGTTGTGAGGTTATTGAGCTGATTCATGATTATGAGGCCGAGGCCGAGGGCCTGAGATTGTACGCCACAAGGTGGCTTGTTAATATGAGGCCGAGAGCCTACTGATTGTGCCACGAGATGGCTAGATATTGTGCTTGGGTCTTAAGGGGCCCCTCCCGGAGTCTGTACACCCCTAGTGAACGCGGGTACCCATTGTGATATGAGATATAGCCAGAGAGGCTGGTATTGTTCCATGTGTTGCCTAAGGGGCTGATTCTGTTGGTATTGTGCCCAAGGGGCGGTTCTTTATGTGTTTATCTTTCCTAGTTTCCTGTCATTTACCTACTTAACTATTAAAAAGGAGTTGGAGTACTCACTTTACTCCCTGCACCTCGTGTGCAGATTCAAGCGCATTAGGTCCTGCTTGCGAGGGTTGAGAGCTTTCCAGCATATCCCGGAGATTCACTATGTAGTTGCTCGGCGTTTGCAGCCCAGTGCTTCTTCCTCTATCTCATTTTCTTCTATTTTAGTTATGTAATAGTTGTGTAGACTCTTCCACACTTGTAGTTTTTATGATAGATGCTCATTACTGGTGACACCCCGATGTCGGGCTATGTCTATTCCGCAACTGTATTGTTTACCTTATTTTGGGATTTTTATTATTATGTTAAAGACTTAGTTTTATTACTTAATTGCTTAAAATGAATTGGAAGTGTGTCGGTTGGCCTTGTTTTCACGAGAGGCGCCATCACGACCGGGTCCAGGTTTAGGGTCGTGACAAGTTGGTATCAGAGCCTAGGTTACATAGGTCTCACGAGTCAAAAGCAGGTTTAGTAGAGTCTCGTGGATCGGTATGGAGACGTTTGTATTTATCCTCAAGAGGTTGTAGAACCTTTAGGAAAAACTTCATATTCTTGAAATTCTTGTCGTGCGAATTTGTTGGTCCGAGTACTAAACTTCTGTCATTCTAATCTCTCACAGATGGTAAGGACATGCGCTACCGGTTAGGATGGACGACCACCAGTACCACCAGCTATAGCCACTAGAGGCCGAGGACACGGTCGTGGTCACGGTAGGGGCAGGGGTGTGGCCCGCACAACAGCTAGGCCAGCACCTGTAGATCCACCAGCCGCCCCAGTTCAGGATCAGGTCCTAGTTGTGGACGCTCCAGCAGCACCAGCTGTGCCTATTGTGATTCCGGGTCTTCAGGAGGCCTTGGCTCAGATTCTATCAGTATGCACTGGCCTAGCTCAGGCGATCTCAGTTACTACAGCCCTCGGGCTATATCTCATATCACAATGGGTACCCGCGTGCACTAGGGGTGTACAGACATCGGGAGGGTCCCCTTACGGCCCAAGCACAATATCTAGCCATCTCGTGGCATAATCAGTAGGCTCTCGGCCTCATATCAATAAGCCACTTCGTGGCATACAATCTCAGGCCCTCGGCCTCATAATCATAATCAGGTGTTTCCTCACAACATAGGCCCTCGGCCTTACTCAGTCAGAATCTCAAAAGCCACTCGGGCAACAGTAAAACATAATGTTCAACCCAAAATATCATTTGAAATATCATTTTAAGTGTTAAAGTAGAGTAAACATGGTTGAGTTATGAAAACAGTAGAATATAGCATGACTGAGTTCAAGTATAAAGTCAAAATAGTGAGGAAATATCAATAAAAATCCCCTAAGGGTTCAAATAGTTGGCACGAGGCCCAAATATGGCATTCATCCCAAAACATGATGATAGAAAATAGTTTTCAGTCAAATACGCGGTAAAATAATCATTCGAGACGGACTAAATCATAATCTCCAACAGTGCACGACCTCACGCTCGTCATCTAGCGTGTGCGTCACCTTAATATTGCACAACGATGTGCAATCCGGGATTTCATACCCTCAGAACAACATTTACAATCATTACTCACCTTAATCCGGTCCAAACTCTAGCTCGCGATGCTTTGCCCCTCGAATTGGCCTCCACTCGCGTCTAATCTATCCAAAATCAGAATCACGATGTCAAAATATGCTAAGGGAACCAAGCCCATGCGAAAATAATCAATTTACAACACAAATCCCAAAATTACCAAAACCCGACCCTTGGTCCCACGTCTCGAAATTCGATAAAATTTACATCAATAGATTCCTTATCTCCCCATGAGTTCATACATATCAAAAGTCCCAAAATCCGACCACAAATGGCCCTTCAAATTCTCAAGTCTAGGTCTCCCATACCAAGCCCTAGTTTCCCCAATTTTAACCCTTAAATTCCATTAATTACTACCCTAATCCATGAAATAATACCATAGGAACGAGTTTTAGGTCCAAAATCCTTACCTCAATGAAGTCCCCTTGAAACCCTTCTTCAAATCGCTCAAAAAGCTCCAAAAACCGACTTAACAATGGAGGAATAGCTCAAAAATCGCGAAGGAAACAATTTATACCTTCTGGCCCAGGGATTTTGCATCTGCGGCCAAAATCCCGCTTCTGCGGTACCGCATTTTTGGTCCTTGAACCGCTTTTGCAGTTTTTACTTAAGCCACTAAATTCCGCATTTGCGATGCACTAGCCGCACCTGCGCCATCGTAGGTGCGGTTCACCAACCGCTTCTTCGGTCACAGCCTTCCTAGCTTCTTCTGTTTTTTGCGACTTCTTTTCTGCATTTGTGGGGGTCGCACCTCTGGCCTCCCAACCACAGATGCGGTTATGATAGAAGAATTCCAACTTCAACTACCATTCCAACTTCTATTCTTTCCGTTAACCATCCGAAATCACCCCGAGGCCCCCAGGACCTCAACCAAAAACACAAACATATCTCATAACCTTATTCAAACTTATACCAATCTACAAAACACCTCAAACAACATCGAATCAACCAAAACACATCGGATTCAAGTCTAAGTTTCCAAAAATCTTCCGAATTACACTTTTGATCAAAAACCCAACCAAACCACGTCTGAATGACTTGAAATTTTTCACACACATCCCAAATGACATAACGGAACTACTGCAACTCTCAGAATTTCATTCCGACTCCTATATCAAAATCTCACCTATCAACCGAAAAATGCCAAAAATTCAATTTCGCCAATTCAAGCCTAAATCTACTTCGGACCTCCAAAACACATTCTGATCATGGTACTAAGTCCCAAATCACCTCCCAAAGCTATTCGAACCATCGGAACTCACATCCGAGCCCTCTAACACATAAGTCAACATCCGGTTGACTTTTCCAACTCAAGCTTCCTCAAAAGAGACTAAGTGTCTCAAACCTTACCAAATCCTTTCCAAACCCAAGCCAACCAACCCGATCACTTATAGAACCGATAGACAAAGCAATAAGAAGCAGAAATAAGGAAAATGGAGCGGTAACTCATGATACGACTGGCCGGGTCGTCATAGTAGTCCAAAATAAACAGATGGGAGGGATCTATAGGAATCGCACATCCGTAGTCCCAAATGTAAATACATAGCAGCAACATGAAGAATATTCAGCAAATGTCAATTTCATATCAAGGCAAACAAGAAATTCTAGTCTAGCATGTTGCACAGAATTCAGGTAAAGCAATTTGAACCAATAAGGCAATTAAGTTACTTAGACATGCTTCCCTAAGCTAACAACAGGCTTAAATTATAAGTAGTAAAACAGGAGAAGAAACTCAATCTTAATTACTTAGTGAAAACCGGATTTTCAATAATTAGGACAAGTACGCACTCGTTACCTCACGTACATGGCATTTAAAATATCAACAATACCAAAACCTAAGGGGAAGTCCCTCACACAAGGTTAGACAAGCCACTTACCTCGAACCGGCTCAAAATTAATCCGAAACCACGTTCTTGCCACGAGTACTCGACTCCAAATGACCCAAATCTATTTAAATCAATTGCATAATGTAAATAACACTTCAAGTAACTGATTTTACAAATAGATTTTAAGCTAATACGCGAAATTAGGTAAAATGAACAAAATGCCTATGGGGCCCACATCTTAGAATCGGGTAAAATTTACATTTTAAGAATCCTCATACTCTTACAAGTCTAACCACACCAAAATTATCCAAATCCAATGTCAAATCCCCAATCAAAACTCGAATTTTTGGTCTAAGAATTTTCACCCAATTTTTATACAAATTCCGAAATTAAATGATGAATTCATGTTTAGATTAATGGGTTACAAGCAAAACGGAGATAAGAAATGTTACCCAATCGATCTCTCTGAAAATCCCTCAAAACCTCGCTCAAATCCGAGCTCCCAAGCTTAAGTTTTGATAAAAATGGCCAAACCCTCATTTTTGAAATGTTTAATACTGCCCAGTTATTTCCTTCATCGCGATCGCGCAATTAGTCTCGCGATCGCGAAGCACAAAAATGGACTGCCCCTTAACTTACTTTACGTGATCGCGACACGCTCCACGCGATCGCGAAGCTATACCACTCAGACTCACGCGATAGCATAGAACAACTCTGCCCCTTCCCTCAAATAAGCATACACGATCGTGGCCCCTTATACGTGATCGTGAAGAACAAAATGTCTACAACAGACCTGAAGCAAAATCTGAAACTTTTTACAACATAAAATGATCCGTTTAACCACCCGAAACACACCCGAGGCCCCCGGGACCTCAACCAAACATGACAACCAATCCTAAAACATCATTCAAACTTTTCCCAACCTTCGGAACGCTCAAAGCAACATCAAAACACCAATTTAGCATCGGATTCAAGCCTAAGAACTCCAAAAACTCTCAAATTCCGCTTTCGATCAAAAAGTCCATCAAACCTCGTCCGAATGACCTGAAATTTTGCACACACATTCCAAATCACACAACGGACCAACCCCAACTTCCGGAACTCCATTCCGACCCTTAGATCAAAATCTCACTATCGAACCGGAAACTTCAAAAATTCAACTTTTGGCATTTCAAGCCTAAATTAGCTATGGACCTCCAAATACAATTCGAACACGTCCCTAAGCCCAAAATCACCCAACAGAGCTAACGGAACCGACGAAATTCCATTCCAAGGCCGTTTTTACACTGCTCCAACTATGGTCCAATTTCTAAAACTTAAACTCTCATTTAGGAACTAAGTGTCCCAAAACTCTTTGAAACTTAAAACCAAACATCCCGGCAAATCAAAATAGCAGAAAGAAACACGGAAAAAATAGTTAATAGGGCATCGGGACGTTAATTCTTAAAACGATCGGTCGGGTTGTTACAAAATCAGGTGATTTTCGTCCAAGGCTTTCCGACCGAAATCGGTCGGAAATAAGAGTATTTGGTCGCAAAAATCAATAAATATTGCCTAACAGTAAAAAGATATTCGACTGATTTCGGTCGGAAATTGGTCAAATATTTGGTCATACTTGCCTATTAAGTACAAAATTAATTATTTATTAAAAATTTACCAAACTTCCAACCGAAATAATTATTTATTAAAAATTTACCAAATTTCCGACTGAATTCGGTCGGAAATTGGTCAACTATTCCGCCCCCCCTTGTATATAATGTACAAAAATAATTATTTATTAAAACTTTTCCAATAACTATTCTGACCGAATATATATAGACATCTTAATATAGCTAATGTTATATCGAATATAGCTTATATACTATACACTTAGTGTGTATAAATATATATCTTAGTGGTTGATTGGCCTATTTATTGAAATTTACACTAAGGGAAGGTAATACACTACTTAAAATATATTAGTGGTAATTAGCTTAGTAATTTATAATTACACAAACTAAAAGTGAATTTGTAGTATGTGATGATCCAAAAGGTCATCACTTGTTTTGAAAGTAAATTCTGCATTCTGAGACTTTAAAAACCTCTTTCGGCATTACCTTGATTTTCGTGCACAGTCCGGACGCGTAGCCGAAAAGCCATTTTGTGAAAATCTATGAAAAATGATGAATTTTGCCTTTAGAATGAGTTTGAGTTAACTTCGGTCAATATTTTGGGTAAACGGATCCGGACCCGTGATTTGACGGTCTCGGAGGGTCCGTAGGAAAATATGGGACTTGAGCATATGCCTGGAATCGAATTCCGAGGTCCCAAGCCCGAGAAATGAATTTTTGAAAGAAATTATTTTGCTGAATTAATTATGAAGTAAAGAAGAAAATTTATGTTTGAAACCATAGGTATCGGGCCCGTATTTTTGTTCCGGCGCCCGGTACAGGTCTTATATATGATTTAAGATAAATCTATGAAATTTGGTAATAAACGGAAGTGAGATGACGTGAATTGGATCGTATTGGAGAAAATTGAAAAATTTGAAGTTCTTAAAAAATTTCATGATTTTGATGCTAAATTCATAGTTGTTGATGTTATTTTAGTGATTTGAATACATGAGTGAGTCCGTATGATGTTTTAAGGTTGGTGTGCATATTTGGTTTGGAGCCCTGAGGGCTTGGGTGACTTTTGGATAGGCCACAGGGTGGATTTTAGACTTGGAAAAATTGCAGGTTTTCAGCTGGTGTGATCGGGTCTGAAGGCTTTGCAAATGCGACGAACCTTCGCAAATGCGAAGAATGGACCTGGAAGCCTGAGTCGCAAATGCGACTATTTTCTCGCAAATGCGATTTCGCATTTGCGAACGGTCTCTCGCAAATGCAATGATGACTGGAAAGCTGAGTGGATCGCAAATGCGAAAGTCCAATTTTCTGAGGGGTTCGCAATTGCGACATCAAAGACCTATAAGTTCATAACTTAGACGCATTTCAACCATTTTTCACACTCTTTCAAAACCAAAACACTCTGGGGCGAATTTGCAAATACAACTTCTTCCCCAAATCGATTGTAAGTCAATTTTAAGTAATTTTCTTCAATCATTAACATCTTTTCACATTATTTCAACTCAATATCAATGATTTTCATGGGGAAAATTGGGTGTTTTGGGTAGAACTTAGGTTTTTCAAAAATTGGGGATTTGGACCTCAATTTGAGGTCCGATTTCAAAATAAATTATATATTTGAGTTCGTGGGGGAATGTGTAATCGGGTTTTGACCATGTGGGCTCGGGGGCAATTTTTGACTTTTTGGGTAAAACTTTAGAAAACTCATTTTTATGCATTAGAATTGATTCATTTAACATTTATTGATGTAATTAAGTAACTTATGGCTAGATACGAGAGAATTAGTGGTGGAATCAAGAGGTAAAGCGATAGTAGAGGCTTGAATTGTGTTTGTGGCACCGAAGTAAGTGTTTGGTCTAACCTTAACTTGAGGGATTAGGAGTCGAGTCCTATTTGCTATGTGGTATTTGTTGAGTACGACGTATAGGCATGGTGACGAGTATCTATACGTTGGTGTCAAGCATGCCCGTGAGTCTTATATATGATTATTATGACTTCGTTGTATTATTCATGCCTTGGTGTTGATTTCTATTGTTGAGTAAAGTTTGTGGAAGTAATTGTGACATTTGAAGATTGAGGAGCGTTGGCTCAAGTTGCATAATGCAATGTGAAAGTATAAGTGGTAATTGAACCTTTTAGAGTATTAGCTCAAGTTGTGAAGTGAGTTGAGAAGTAAAAGTGAGAAAAAGAGAAGAGAATCATTATATTATCTCCCTTGCCGGGAATTTGTTGCTTTTAATGTTATCTCCCTTGCCGGGATGTTGATGCTTCTTACAAAGTTGTTCCCTTGCCGAGACTTGATTGTTGAACTATTGTTCCCTTGCCGGGATTCTTATTATAGTTTCATTTATTCCCTTGCCCTATTGTTTGTGATTGTTGTTTGGGTAAGGAAGAGTGTTAAAGTACGAAAGGTGATGTCGTGTATGATTTGTGAGGAAAGAGTGTAAAGCATGAAGGGTGATGCCGTGTTGCACGATGTACCATTCTGTGCCTATTATATTGATTTTATGGTGTAGATGAGAGTAAAAGCACGAAGGGTGATGTCATCCTGCACGATGTACCATTCAGTGCCTATTATATTGATTTTATGGTGAGGATGAGAGTAAAAACACGAAGGGTGATGCCATGCAGTTTATGTTTATTCTTATGGTGAGGACGAGAGTAAAAGCACGAAGGGTGATGTGGTGCACTTGTCCTTGATTTTCCTGATTCTTGCTGATAATTGAGTTATGTTGTCCTTTACGTTTACTTACTGATTTTCTGTTGTTACTTGATTTTATTTCGATGTTATAGATTCCCTTACCCTATTTGCCTTGTGATTTGTTGCTTGGGTGAGGAAGAGTGTAAAGCACGAAGGGTGATACCGTGTATTGTTTTGGTGAGAGAGTGTTAAAGCATGAAGGGTGATGCCGTGTATTGTTTTGGTGAGAGAGTGTTAAAGCACGAAGGGTGATGCTGTGCACTTCTTTTTGATTTCTTGATTATTATTGATAACTGAGTTACAGTTTCTCTGCATTTAATTGTTGTTTTCCTGTTGATACTTCTTGCACCCCGCAGCATGATTTCCTCTTCCTATTTTCAATTGAACTGTGGTGATCCTCATATTCTGTTTGTTGTTCTTCTGTTATTATTCGATGTTTCCCCGCAATATGTTTCCCCTTCCCATACTTGACTGTATATTACTGTTCTTCTTTTTCGTTATATATAGTTAAACTACACAGGTTTTTTTGGTAGTCTGGTCCTAGCCTCATCACTACTTCGTCGAGGTTAGGCTAGGCACTTACCAACACATGGGGTAGGTTGTGCTGATACTACACTCTGCACTCTTTTGTGTATACCCCAGTATTGTAGACTTTGGACCATAGTGAGATTGTTGTTTCTGGTTCATCAAGCGACCCGGGTAGTCCTGCAGGCGTCCGCAGTCCTTGACATCTCCTTCTATCTACTATTCATCAAGCGACTCGAGGTAGTCATGCTCTTATCATACTTCCCACCGAGAGAGAGAGGGTGTGGAGGTTCATTGAGGGACTTATTTAGCCGATTCGACTTCAGATGGCCAAGGAGACAGGGAGTGAGATTTCTTTCTAAGAGGCGGCCAATGTGGTCAGGAGAGTTGAGATGGTCCTATCGCAGGGAGGTGGTCAGGGGTCTGACAAGAGGCCTCGTCATTCAGTCCGATTTAGTGGTACCTAGTCTGGAGGCAGGGATTCGTATGGTAGAGGCCATCCTCCTAGGCCTTTTTAGTCAGTACTTCAGGTTTCTCACAGTGCTTCAGGTGGTCGTGGTTCCCATGTGCAGTATTTTGATCAGCAGTCCTAAAGTGCACCACCAGCTCCTATCAGTGCATCGCCGCTTCAGAGTTTTCGGGGTGGTCATTTAGTTCGTCTGGGTCAGCAGTCTCAACAGCTGAGGGCTTGTTACACTTGTGGTGATATGGGTCACATTGCTAGGTTTTGCCCTCGAGCACCGAGTAGTGTGAGCACTTAATTTTTTATAATATTTAATTTTTTTTATCACTTCTTCTATGTAAATATTTTAGGGGTTTTAACCTACAATTTTTAGCTTTGTTACACTTTTTATTATAGGGTAAAAATACAAAATTTAAAAGGTGAATTATTACTATTAATATTATTTTATTTTTATTTTTATTTTAAAATAATAAAAACAATTCCGAAAAAATATTAATTTTTTTTTAATTTTCGGGAGTGATTTAAAAAATAAGAAAAAGGGAAGTATTGAATAAAAAAATAAAAGTAAAAGTAGGTGGAATTCTCTTTTAAAAAGTAAAAGAAAGTAGAAAATTAAAAAAATAAAAGTAAAAGTTTTGTGGAAATTTTAAAAAAATAAAAAGTAAAAGAAAGTTGGAATTAAAAAACAAATATAAAGGTATCTGAAAATTAAAAAAAATTAAAGTAAAAGAAAGTAGCATTTTTAAAAGAAAAGCAAAAGAAAGTGGATTGTTTTTTAAGAAAAGTTAAATAAAATGGAATTCTCTTTTAAAAAGTAAAAGAAGTGGGATTTTAAATAAGATAAAAGTAATTAAAGTTGGAATTTAAAAAATAAAAGTAAAGAAAGGTGAGATTTCCTTTTATAAAAAAAATAAAAGCAATTTGTAAGTGGGATTTTCTTTTAATTAAAAAATAATAAAATATTTTTTAAAAAAAAACCTGAAAAATCTCGAAAATTTTGCTATAAGTAGAAGAGAAAATTTGTGAAGAAAGAAGAAAATAAGAAGAGAAAAGAAAAAAAGAAGAGAGGAGAAGAAAAAAAGAAGGGGGCGGAGAGAGCGGTATACATTCGATATACACTCTGGATACACTGGATATACATGGGCAGAATTCATTTTGGAGAGAGTAAAAAAGATAGAACCAAATTTTCTGAAATATTGAGAGCGGAAGAACACCAGAGAGAGTTCAAAGCTAGAAAGAGAAAACAAAGAGAGATTTCCGGACTATTTTTCTTCTCCATTTTTACTGGTTTTCTCCGTGTTGCTGGGATTTCTGGATTGAGGTGTTGAAGCTATTGTGTTGGGCTTTCTGCTGCTGTATTTTGTTGTTTGTTGTTGCTGATTGCTTACCCTATTTTTCTGTTCTACACACCAGGTACATGTCCTGAAACTCGATGTATGTAAATATCCAATTGAAAATGAATGAAGTGGAGGCCTATTGTTGTTGAAGTGGAGGCCTATTGTTGATTTACTGCTTTCATTATACTGTAATAACCGTACTGATGGACTATTAATTATAAGTTTGTGCATTTGAACTGTTAAGTGTGTGTTAGATATTTAGAAATACATATGAGTTTAGTTGAGTATTCGTTGTAATAATTCCATGCTGGACTAACAGAATAGTTTCTATTAGTTTAGTTAATTTCTGGTTTTCCTAGATCTGTATAAATGGTATTTTCAAGCTGTGATTAATTAGGTTGTAGACTGTTAAAGTAGTGTGATACTTCTTCTGATCATAGGAGCTTTATATTTAGTAGTGATGATGTGAGTCAATCTATAATTCTGAGTTTGAGTGGTTGTGTGTGGTTTCGAAATCAGAAAGTTAAAAGTAGATATGAGATATAATTCGTAAGGTTAATTTAGGCAATCCATTTTCGTCCAGCATCCTTAATTCTCGAGTTTCAATTCTCATATGTGGTCACGTTAGTGTTTAATCAAAGTTTATAAGTCAGCATTTTAATAAAAACGAGTCATAGTAGGAAATTTGAAATTTGAACTAGTATGCGCCATGTTTGAAATTGTGATCATAGGCAGTTTACGTGGGTCATGAAATCTGAAATCTGTTGCTTTCCAACTCATGTTTAATGTTGCATTGAATTTATTTTACTGTTTAGTTAATTTTAGTAGTAGATTCATCAGATTTGTGTTCTTAATTAAATTGAAATTCCATTCAGTGTAAAAGACAGGGCTTAACAGGCTAGTCCCTAAACGTTTGGGCCTCAGGATAATTGATGCACGGCCCAGCCCAGTTTTGGCCCCTTTCTCATTTAGGCCTGGGCCAAGGTCTATTTTGGCCGATTTTATGGTGTATATCTGGTTTTAAATTCCCTCTGTTGTGCTTACATCGGACCCCAATGGTCGGATGTTGGTGCAAAAATATTACTTAGTTTGCATCAGTCCAGTAACAAATTAATTAAGGCCTTTCTTTTATTTTAGAGACAAATTAAGTAGAAAACTATAGATTGCTCTAGGTTTGCACTTTAAAATAATAAAACGGGATGAGTCTCGCTAAACAAAACACATAAATTGCGGGTCCCTCGATAATTATATATATTAAAATACTTAGATTTCGGGACGGGCCGTTTAGCGAATTTCACGGCCTTCCCCAAAATAATAACGCATTAGTCTCTTTAGGCGCGTATTTTAATAACATTACCTCCCTAAACTCGGGTGCACATTTATGTGACCCAAATACAAATACCAACGATGTTAAAGTATGTCCAAAAAACATGGGTGCATTTATGTGACGTGGTTCAAGACTAGTTTTAATGACGTTGCAATTTTCTTTAAAAATGAATAAAAGCGGTTAAGGTTAAAATTTGCACATAGGTTCATAATTGTTAAAATCAGATAATTTAAGCCAAATATAACAGTTGAGTGATCGTGCTAGAACCACGGAACTCTGGAATGCCTAACACCTTCTCCCGGGTTAACAGAATTCCTTACTCAGATTTCTGATTCGCGGACTGTAATACAGAGTCAATCTTTTCCTCGATTCGGAATTCAACCGGTGACTTGGGACATCATAAATCTCCCAAGTGGCGACTCTAAATCTTTAATAATAAATTCCGTTTCGATTGTCCTTTAATTGGAAAAACTCTCTTATGCCCTTGCGGGTGTTGGTAAAAAGGAGGTGTGACAACTCTGACGACTCTGCTGGGGACCAAGAACCCAGAACTTTTGGTTCAGGGTTCAGAATTCGAGCTTATAATAATTGTTATATCTGGCTTTATTTATTATCTGATTTTATTACATGTTTGGGCCTAATGTGCTAAATGTTGCTTTTATCGCTTTGATATTATCTGAACTGTATATATAAACTGCTACGAAATCCATCTTTTCTCTCTCTTGAGGAGTGCACGTTGGTCGTGACTTCTTTCTGTTAGTGTCCTATTCCAAATAGAACGAGGTTCGGACAAGTTGTAAAATCGGATGATCTTTTGGTTACCGGTACACAACCCCCCCTCGGCTCGAGTTGTCCGCTCGGGTAAGCCAGGTCTAGAACAAATAAACCTATGTTTTAAACCTAGTATAACAATACCTCATGCCGGATCCCTAGTAGGAACGCTTGTTTGCATCATGTGCATTTTGACTTTGGGGACTCAACACAGGGGTTGGGTTCGTCTAGGACAGGTGTACCCAAAATAACAGACCATCTTGATGCATCCTATGTGCTACATGTTGCATTTCTTCGAGGGTAAAAGGGTCATTTGGCGGACTAATGATAGTTAAGGGCAAATGAAAAAAAATTAAAAAAAAATTAAAAAAAAAAGAAAAAAAAAGAGAGGGTGAAGTGTGAAGATAAAGCGAGTGGGGCCTAATTATGTTTTCTGTTACATTTTGTTAAGAGAAAAGAAAAAAAAAGCTTGGAAAATTCAAAAGATTTTTATACTTTTTCATCATTTTTTAAAATTCAAAAATCAAAAAAAGGGAAAAAAATAAAATAAAAAAAAAGAGTTTACATGTTTCATCATTTTTTCAAAAAAAAAAAAAGAGAGAAAAAAAAACATATTTTCTCTAAATTAGTTGTTATTTTTACTTCTCGCCCGTATCCTATCAACCCGAACTACGCATACCTGATTCTCGTCTTTCGGGGCGTGATACGTAGGCAACCCACATAGGGTCCGGTCTTCCTAGTAAATCTTAGGTTTTTGACTTTGCGGGGTCATAGCCAAATTTTGCACTTCTAGCCACCTTTTGGCCAAATAAGTCATTTTGCAAAAATAGCCTCAATCATGTCTTGCATGTGGCTAGTAGGGAATGTTATTGTCTCACATAGTGTTGGTTTAAGTTTTCTCATACAGGTGTGGATCCACTTACCGGAGTTTGAGCATGACAGATACCCTAGGACCACCGCATTCAGGAGTTGCTTAAGGAGATTTGTTTTATTTTTATGTTTTGAGTATGTTCCTCATTTATGTCGTCTTTTACTTTCTACTTTTGTACAGTAATGTCAAGTCTTTTTAT
Organism: Nicotiana sylvestris; assembly: GCF_000393655.2. Lineage (NCBI taxonomy): Eukaryota > Viridiplantae > Streptophyta > Magnoliopsida > Solanales > Solanaceae > Nicotiana > Nicotiana sylvestris. The sequence continues at coordinate 89,704,096 of NC_091057.1, read as the reverse complement.
TATTGTTATTTTCTATTTTACATTTGAAAAAATGTGTTGTAACTCAAAAATCCAAAAAAGAGATGTTGCATTTTTATATTTCCGTTATAAGTTTTCTTTAGAATACTAATTCTAGAAATGAAAAATTTGAGGTTGTTTCTCCTTTGGGCAATTAATATCTAGGACTTAAAATGAATTATTTTTATGTTTTCTTTAGTATATTAGGACCAAAATTCAAAACAAAAAAGAGAGAATTTTCTTTTAGTACTTCTTTAAAAGCTTTCTTTAAGGTGTTAATTCCAAAATCCAAAAGGATTTTCTTTTGAGGTATTTCTTCGGGAAATTAATGAAAGATGAAAAAAAATCTTTTTATCTTCATTAGAACTTTAGGATATTGTACATAGAAAAAAAAAAGCATACTTTATCTTTTGTTTATCATTAGAATTTTTCCTTTAGACAATCAAAATTGAAATCCAAAAATATTATGTTTTATCTTTTTCATTGCTTGCTTTGAAATCTTGTGTTAGGATATCAAATGAAAATTCAAAATCTTTTTCCGTGGATTATTCTTTCGATCTTCTTCCTAAAAAAAAGAATCAAAAAAATATTTTTGTTTTCTCTTCTAGGGTTTTCCTTAATAATTTCCCATGGAGTGTTTGTCTCAAAGAAAAGAAAAAAAGCAAAATATATGCTCGTTAAGCTTGAGTTCGGAATAGGTTATAGAACATTAAGTCTAGAAAATTTAAAAACAAAAAAAGAGATTTGCTTCTTTTATTTCTCTTTTCTCGTCAGAGTCATTAAGGTAGAAATAGAGAACGTCAGTTTATTTCCTTTATTCCTGATCTTCCAGAACTACGCAAAGATCTGATTCATGTGGCGTCATGATACGTAGGCAACCTACATAGGGTTCGATCGAATCATTTTATTTTTTTAAAAAAAGAAAAAAGAAGGAAAAAAATGGGGAAAAAGAAAAGAAAAAGGGTGAAATTATGGGACGTGAGAAATGAGAGGAAAGAAAAGAGTGATAATTAGGAAAAAAAGAGGAAGGAAAATGATCAAGAAAGTGCTAGAAAAGCAAAGAAAATGGAGGTTGAAATGAACAAATTGGGATGATGTCAAGTGACCTTATGACCCTCGAAGTCATTCTAGAACCGTTAATTATGGCTAGGTGCATTGCACGCAATGTGATATTTTTGTTGTTAAATGCCCTAACGCTAACGTGATGGCCTCATTTTGTTATATTCATAGCAGAAGGGTGGTTGGTTTGTGGTTTTTAAAGTGGTAACATTTCTCTACAACACAAAGTCAAAAGGCAATGACAGACAACAACAGAATTGAGTTGGTTGATACCGGTGCCCGAAAGCAGTTGGTTGAACAGGACAATGGGTTGGTTGAAGAGGTAGAGATGTTAAGACAACACATGGCGGACATGTATCAGGCTTGGATGACTAGGAAGGCACCACCCCCACCACCACCTAGCTTCCTAGATGCTGCCCTTATCCAAACTCCGGACACAATGCCAGATGATCCTCCATACTCTCCAGATCTACCTGCTTATCACAACTTTCCCAACCACCCTAGTAGCTCCATCACTCGTCCTCCAACTATCTTTTCCCAAAAGTGCCCTCCTGTCATATCCACTATTCCCAACAATGAATATCCACTCAAAGCTCATGACCAAAACTACCCCGTAGAGGTTGCCTACAAGGTTCCTGACTCATACAAGAAGAGCCCTCGGGATAAGCTTCATGTTGAAAATGAAAGGTTCACAGGAAGAGAAGGGAAAGAAGGGATACCCAGGAGGCTGAAAGGCATAGAAAAATCCTTGAAGAACAAACAAGGAAGGTAAAACCCGGGTAGCATGGCTTACAAAGAACTGTCTGTGTCCCCTGACGTTCGCCTGACCGCGGGGTTCAAAGTGCCAAAATTTAACTTGTATGATGGGTGTGGAGATCCGGTAGCCCACCTAAGGGTCTATTGCAGTGAAATGAGAAGCGTTGGAGAGAAAGATGTCCTGTTGAGGGCATATTTCAGTAAGAACCTAACTGGGGCAGCTTTAGACTGGCGTATTCGTCAAGATGTTGGTAAGTGGCCTACATTGGGAGAAATGGCTCAAGATTTTGTTCGATACTTTCAGTACAGATCAGGCGTTACCCCAGACCGCTCTTCCCTATCTAAAATGGAAAAGAAGTCGGAGGAAAGCTTTAGAGAGTTTGGGCTCAGATGGAGGGAACAGGCTTCTCGAGTCAATACCCCGATTGGTGAAGAAGAAATGGTTGAGCTTTTCCTACGAGCCCAAGGGCCCACCTACTTCAGTCATTTGATCCCAGCCTTGGGAAAGCCTTTCAAAGATGTGTTAAAAATGGGGGAGCTAGTAGAAGAGGGAATCAAGTCAGGCAAAATCATGAGTTGTTCGAAAGACATTCAGAACATCCCAGTAAGCTTGGGTGGAAGAAAGAGAAACAGAAAAGATGATCTGATGGGCTTTCCCGATCAACACTTCCAGCCTCGACATCGTCCCCATGGATATCCTGATGCACCTGGTGATCCTCCCCAATGCCACTTTTCTCCACGGAACTCTCAAAATCGTACATCACTTTCTCAGTACCCAGCTCCACAAAATGCCTATCCATCCCCACGAGCCTATCGAAAACCCCCTGGATCAGGTTTCCGGCCCAATCAAGCATTTAAGAATGAGAGGTTGCTGAGAAAAGAAAAGGCTTTCACCCCATTGGGAGTGTCATATGCCAGTTTGTTCCAAAAGTTGAAGCAATTGGACATGTTGAAGCCGATCCAGATAAAAATGCCAAACCCTCTTCCAAAGAAGTTTGATTTTTCTCAAAAGTGCGCATATTGCTCAGATGCCCCGGGGCATGACATAGAGAAGTGTTGGAATCTAAAGAAAGCAATTCAGAAGCTTATTGATGCGGGCGACATTGTTGTACAAAATCCAGATGCATCAGACACTAGCCAAAGTCCATCGCCTATGCATAATGAGACGCATATGATGGGTATGATTTATTTTGAAAAGGAATATGAGAATTCTTCTGAGAACCTCGGAGGTCCACATGCTACAAAGCTTTCAGCGCTATTAGAGGTTGATCCTAAGAAAGAGCAGGCAAAGGGAACCCAAAAGAAATTTGCTAAGAACAATGTGATGGAGACTTGTGAAGGTCCTAGTATTGTTGATGCAGAAGTCAGTGGCTAAGATGTTGAGTTTGGTGATTGGAAAGACGCTCTTTTCTTGGTTAGCCAGGGAGGAGTTTGGTGGTTTATTTTGTTGTCATTTCTGTTGTCCGGATTATTCCAAGGGTTGTAATCCGGATATGGTCTTGTGACTCAAACCCTTCTTTCCTTTTATTTTTGCCTGGTTTGTTTAGTCGTAGTAACTCCTTTAGTGCTGTCTAGGTTGTTCCAGGTTTGTAACCCCAGTTTAGTGCTTGTTTTGTTGTTCAAAAACCTTCACCATCTATCTAATGCAAGTTTCCATTTTCTGTTATTTATGGTCATTTTGTTTAGTTCTCTTTTCTTTTTACAGTTCTTTCCCTGTTGACTCTAGTGACATGACATACATGCGTAATTCTCAGTCTGGTCTTAAAAAAAAGAAGAGTCAGTTTAGTCATGAAGCAATGAAACAATTTTATAGATGATAGGACATTTGAGGGAAATAAGTAAAGGCATTTTGAGATCATTTCAAGCCCGAATTGCGTGAAACTGGGGCAGATAGAACATAGAGAAACCCTATTGAAATGCATCCTGCCGCATCAGGTTGAAGCCAACGGCAAGTTTGCCCCAAATTGACAGGGGTCATTCATGGTAATGAGAGTGAGGGTGTTGTCCAATGGTGCTTTGTAGTTAACAGATGTAGAAAGCGAATGCGTGGATATGGTTATCATGTCTGGTACAATCAAAAGATGATACAAATGTTTTCCTTTGTTTGTTTAATTGTGTAGTTTGCACTTGACATGTTTTGGAGATTGGAATGACGAAGGCATTTTGTTCTTCTATCTAAACACTTTATCCTTCGTTACCCCTTTGAGCCTTATTTATTTTCTTTCATACCCCTCTTTCGGAATCAGTAGCAAAGATCAGAAATGCAAGCATGAAAGATAAGTGAAGGAAAAATAGAAAAGAAAAAGAATGAAAAAAGGAGAAGAAAAAGAAGAAGAAAAGGAAAAAAAACAATAAAACAACAAAAAGAGAAAAGGAAGAAAGAAAAGAAAAGAAGAGGAAGAGGAAGAAAAAGAAAAGAAAAATCACAACAACAAAGTAATTTCTATGACATGAACTACGTTCGACCTGATTCCTTTTAAGGATACGTAGGCAGCCTCACGGTTCGGTCCCATCAAAATAAAAATCCAAAAGTCCCCAAGCAAAGAAACGGGGGCAGAAGTTGTGTTTGTTGTAAGAAATCTGATTCCAAAAGTTGTAATTTTAAACTCATGTCGAACTGTTTTGAGCCTTTGATACCCTTTCTTTCTAACCCCATCCAAAATCCCACATTACAGTCCAAATAAAGACCTTCCGATCAGTCTTCGAGAGATGCCAAGTCTAGCAAATAGAGGTGATTCATATCAGGGTAACACTCTGGTCCAAGCAGGAAAAGTAATGAAAATGAGAGAGTCTTATCGGTGAAAACCCTAACAGGCACCGTAAGGCTATAAGAGTTGAGAGAAATAAAAATGAGAGAGTCTTATTGGTGAAAACCTTCACGGGCACCTTGAGGCGACGAAAGTTGATAGAAAGAATCAAATGAGAGAGGCTTGATGGTGAAAACCCTTTGGGTACTACAAGTCGAATAAGGATTGTAAATCAGATTGGATAATCGGAGCATTGAAGCCCAGTTTCACGGCTTAGAGGGTACAACAATAGTTGAACATCAGACTTGCTTGATAGAATAGGCCACAGGTGCATGTCATGGTCGTTAGAGTTGGTATCCAATCTGATAGGTTTCTCATTTGTAGTTTTCTTGTTAGGAATCATCCCTTTCCTTTGTCCTTTACCTGTTTCTTTTGTCGTGTTTACTTCCTTTTTCCGAGTCTATTTGGTCCAAACAAGTGAGAAATGACTTCAAACTTTGCCACCAGCTTTTCAAGTGCACAAAATGAGATCTGGCTAGCACATCAAAGCATCATAAGTCAGTAAAGAACAACAAGCACACTGAACTAGTAACAATCAACTTGCTTTGGGATCCTTGTGAAATACAAAGCTTTGGTACATATCAATCCATAGACAATGCAACAAATAGAGGGTGTTAGGTGAATGGATCAAATGTATCTTCTGTGTTAAGATTGACAAAAGTGGTTAACTAGTGGCAAGCGAGGTCTTCCAAGCAGAAATCAAAGTTATCATGGCAAGTGAGGAAGCAGTAGACCTCAAGGCCAGGGCCAATGGTTTAAGTCAAGGAAGAACAACATATACACTGAGTTGGTAACAATCAACATGCGTTGGGATCCATGTGAAATACAAAAAAAAGGTGGTAAACCAGTGACAAGCAAGATCTTCCATGCAGAAATCAAAGCTATCATGGCAAGAAATGGAGCAATAGACCTCAAGACCAAGGCCAGTGATTTAAATCGGGAAAGAACAATGTGTACATTGAAGTTGGTAATAATCAATATACCGTGGGGATCATGTGAAACACAAAGGTTTGGTAGATGCCGGTTCATGAGCAATGCAACAGATAGAAGGTATTGGGTCTGAACGGATCAGAGGTATTTTCTGTGATAAGGGTGACAGAGAAAGTGGTCAGTCAATAAACAGGCAAGGTCTTTCAAGTTGAAACCAAAGTTATCATGGGAAGTGAAGGAGCAATCGCCTTCAAAGTCAATGCCACAAAGCAACCACCATATTTATAAACTCACAAGTTTTCTTTGTTTGAAACAGGGACAAATATTGTGTCCAAATCAAAGCTTGGAAGATTGAATTTTTTTCAAATGTCATGCCCAAATTTTGTCAGCACAAAGGCGGTTTGAGAAGGGGAAAGGAAAATTTGTTCGATCTGTAGGAACCCTCCATGAGGAAAAGCATGGTTCAGAGGCAAGGAATTTTGTTCGTCATGCAGAGATCCTCCAGAAAGAAAGCATGGCTCAGGTAAGTTCATTCTCGGCTCTTCAGGACCCTCCTGGATAATGGGATTTAGTTTTAAGTGTTCAGGACCCTCCTAGACAATGGGATTTAGTTCTAAGACCTTCATAGAAAATAAGATTTAGCGTAAGTTTTACCTTTAGGAAATATGATTTAGCTTTGAAGTTGTCACTCTTAAGGTGAGATTTAATTTGAAATTTTTAGGACCCTCCTGGAAAGTGAGACTTAGTTTAAAATTCAAAATAATCATGAGTAGTAACATCTAGCATAAATGTACCCCAAAAGAATATAAGTTGGTTTCAAAAAAAAAATTCTGTAGATAGAATTCAGCTAGGAGTTGTCAGGACCCTCCTAGAAAATTGGACCTAGTTTAAAAAAATGAAACAATCATAAATAGAAAAATCTAGCATAAATGTACCCCAAAGGAATATAAGTTGGTTTCAAAGTTTGCATGTTTTAGATAGGATTCAATTAGGAATTTTCAGGATCCTCCTGAACAATGAGACCTAGCTTTGAGAGTTTTCATTAAATAACAAGATTTAGCGGAAGTAACACCTTTAGAAGATATAACTTAGATTTAAAATTGTCGTTTAGTTAAGAGTTGTCAGGACCCTCCTAGATAATGGGGAGTAGTTTAAGACCCTCTTAGATAATAAGATTTAGCGGAAGTCATACCTTTAAAAGATATAGCTTAGATTTAAAATTGTCGTTTAGTTAAGAGTTGTCCGGACCCCCTGGATAATGGGACATAGCTTTCAAATTCTTAGTAATATTTGGTAATATGATTCAGTTTAACACTCACATATGCGCCCAGCTACCAAACTGGGGCAGAATTTTTTTTTTATTTTGTCTATTTTTGTTGAAATCAGGGACCCGCTTGGAGAACAGGGAGAAGCAAGTCAATTTTCAGCAATCAGGCGCCCACCTGGAGAGCAAGGGAGTACAATTCAAGTTTCATCAATCAGGCGCCCACCTGGAGAGCAAGAGAATACAATTCAAGTTTTGGCAATCAGGCGCCCACCTGGAGAGCAAGGGAATACAATTCAAGTTTTGGCAATCATGCGTCCACCTGGAGAACAAGGAGTAACAGTTCGAGTTTCAGCGATCAAGAGCCCGCTTGGAAAGCATGGGAACACATTCAAGCGCAGCAGTCAGGAGCCCGCCTGGAGAACAAGGGAGTATAATTTAAGTTTTAGCTTTCAAATTCTTGGTTTGTCTATTTTGAAGTCAGGAACCCGCCTGGAGAGCAGGGAATACTTTCAAGCGCAGTAGTCAGGAGCCCACCTGGAGAACAAGGGGCTACCATTCAGATTTCAAGTAATCAGGAACCCGCCGGAAAAATGAAGGGAAGAAGTAATTCAAGCTCAAGCAATCAGGCGTCCACCTGGAGACCAAGGAAGGGCAATGGAAGATTCCGCAATCAGGCGTCCACCTGGAGAACAAGGGAATACGATTCAAGTTCAGCAATCAAGCGTCCACATGGAGAACGAAGGGAACAAGTAATTCAGGTACCCGCCTGAAGGAGAGGGAGAGCATCTCAAGAATACAATTCGAGTCAGCAGCGAAGGAACAACTGAGGGAAATGCAAATCAACAAGGCAACAACAGTCACAAGACCAAGTTTGAAAATAAATCTTTGTAAAACATAGAATATAGCTTAGTCTAGCTTCTTCATTTTTGTCATGGTGTAATAAGGAGGACAGTAGGCAGTATCAGCAGCAGCAACAACAGTAATAGTAAAACCGCAGCTTCATGGTAGTTCCAGCTACCAAACTTCTTGAACTACACGCAACCTGATTCCTCTATAACCCGGGATATGTAGGTTGTCCAAAACCAAGACTCGGTCGCACCCTTTCTCTTTTCTCTTATCCTTATTTCTTCCCTTTTGAATAAAAATATGTTCAAAAATTAGTCACATGGCTCACCTTATCTTTGCTTGAAAACTCTTCATGTTTCCAAACAAAGAGCGACAGTTGTGAGCACCTAATTTTTGATAATATTTAATTTTTTTATCACTTCTTCTATGTAAATATTTTAGGGGTTTTAACCTACAATTTTTAGCTTTATTACACTTTTTATTATAGGGTAAAAATACAAAATTTAAAAGGTGAATTATTACTATTAATATTATTTTATTTTTATTTTTAATTTAAAATAATAAAAAAATTCCGAAAAAATATTAATTTTTTTTTAATTTTTGGGAGTGATTTAAAAATAATAAAAAGGGAAGTATTGAATTAAAAAAATAAAAGTAAAAGTAGGTGGAATTCTCATTTAAAAAGTAAAAGAAAGTAGAAAATTAAAAAAATAAAAGTAAAGTTTTGTGGAAATTTTAAAAAAATAAAAAGTAAAAGAAAGTTGGATTTAAAAAACAAATATAAAGGTATCTGAAAATTAAAAAAATTTAAAGTAAAAGAAAGTAGCATTTTTAAAAGAAAAGCAAAAGAAAGTGGATTATTTTTTTAAGAAAAGTTAAATAAAGTGGAATTCTCTTTTAAAAAGTAAAAAAAAGTGGGATTTTAAATAAGATAAAAGTAATTAAAGTTTTAATTTAAAAAATAAAAGTAAAGAAAGGTGGTATTTCTTTTTATAAAAAAATAAAAGCAATTTGTAAGTGGGATTTCTTTTAATTAAAAAATAAATTAAAAAAAACTGAAAAATCTCGAAATTTTTTCTATAAATAGAAGAGAAAATTTGAGAAGAAAGAAGAAAAGAAGAAGAGAAAAGAAAAAAATAAGAGAGGGGAACTAAAAAAGAAGGGAGCGGAGAGAGAGGTATACAGTCGATATACAGTCGATATACACTCTGGATACACTGGATATACAAGGGCAAAATTCATTTTGGAGAGAGTAAAAAAGATAGAACCAAATTTTCTGAAATATTGAGAGCGGAAGAACACCAGAGAGAGTTCAAAGATAGAAAGAGAAAACAAAGAGAGAATTCCGGACTATTTTTCTTTTCCATTTTTATTGATTTTCTCCGTGTTGCTAGGATTTCTGGATTGAGGTGTTGAAGCTACTGTGTTGGGCTTTATGCTGCTGTATTTTGTTGTTTGCTGTTGCTGATTGCTTACCCCATTTTTCTGTTCTACATACCAGGTACATGTCCTGAAACTCGATGTATGTAAATATCCAGTTGAAAATGAATGAAGTGGAGGCCTATTGTTGTTGAAGTGGAGGCCTATTGTTGATTTACTGCTTTCATTATACTGTAATAACCGTACTGATGGACTGTTAATTATAAGTTTGTGCATTTGAACCGTTAAGTGTGTGTTAGATATTTAGAAATGCATATGAGTTTAGTTGAGTATTCGTTGTAATAATTCCATGCTGGACTAACAGAATAGTTTCTATTAGTTTAGTTAATTTCCGGTTTTCCTAGATCTGTATAAATGGTATTTTCAAGCTGTGATTAATTAGGTTGTAGACTGTTAAAGTAGTGTGATACTTCTTCTGATCATAGGAGCTTTATATTTAGTAGTGATGATGTGAGTCAATCTATAATTCTGAGTTTGAGTGGTTGTGTGTGGGTTCGAAATCAGAAAGTTAAAAGTAGATATGAGATATAATTCGTAAGGTTAATTTATGCAATCCATTTTCGTCCAGCATCCTTAATTCTAGAGTTTCAATTCTCATATGTGGTCACGTTAGTGTTTAATCAAAGTTCATAAGTCAGCATTTTAATAAAAACGAGTCATAGTAGGAAATTTGAACTAGTATGCGCCATGTTTGAAATTGTGATCATAGGCAGTTTACGTGGGTCATGAAATCTGAAATCTGTTGCTTTCCAACTCATGTTTAATGTTGCATTGAATTTATTTTACTGTTTAGTTAATTTTAGTAGTAGATTCATCAGATTTGTGTTCTTAATTAAATTGAAATTCCATTCAGTGTAAAAGACAGAGCTTAACAGGCTAGTCCCTAAACGTTTGGGCCTCAGGATAATTGATGCACGGCCCATGCCAGTTTTGGCCCCTTTCTCATTTAGGCCTGGGCCAAGGTCTGTTTTGGCCGATTTTATGGTGTATATCTGGTTTTAAATTCCCTCTATTGGGCTTACATCGGAGCCCAATGGTCGGATGTTGGTGCAAAAATATTACTTAGTTTGCATCAGTCTAGTAACAAATTAATTAGGGCCTTTCTTTTATTTTAGAGACAAATTAAGTAGAAAACTATAGATTGCTCTAGGTTTGCACTTTAAAATAATAAAATGGGATGAGCCTCGCTAAACAAAACACATAAATGGCGGGGCCCTCGATAATTGTATATATTAAAATACTTAGATTTTGGAACGGGCCGTTTAGCGAATTTCACGGCCTTCCCCAAAATAATAACGCGTTAGGCGTGTATTTTAATAACATTACCTCCCTAAACTCGGGTGCGCATTTATGTGGCCTAAATACAAATCCCAACGATGTTAAAGTATGTCCAAAAACCACGGGTGCATTTATGTGACGTGGTTCAAGACTTGTTTTAATGACGTTGCAATTTTCTTTAAAAATGAATAAAAGCGGTTAAGGTTAAAATTTGCACATAGGTTCATAATTGTTAAAGTCAAATAGTTTAAGCCAAATATAACAGTTGAGCGACCGTGCTAGAACCACGGAACTCGGGAATAACTAACACCTTCTCCCGGGTTAACAGAATTTCCTACTCAGATTTCTGGTTCGCGGACTGTAATACAGAGTCAATCTTTTCCTAGATTCGGGATTCAACCGGTGACTTGGGACACCATAAATCTCTCAAGTGTCGACTCTAAATCTTTAATAACAAATCCCGTTTCGATTGTCCTTTAATTGGAAAAAGTCTCTTATGCCCTTGCGGATGTAGGTAAAAATGAGGTGTGACAAGTAGCTCTCAGTATCAGGGTTCCCGTGCCATGGTTCAGTCACCAAGTGTTCCACAGCCCGCCCAGCCAGCTAGAGGTGGGGGTAGAGGTGCTAGAGGTGGAGGTAGAGGTGTTAAAGGTGGAGCTCAGGCCCCTAGAGGTGGAGGCCAGCCAGCAGCAAGTCATCCCAGAGATGTAGTTCAGGGTGGTAGGCCCCAGTCCCGATGTTATGCTCTTCCAGCCAGGCCCGAGGCTGAGGCTTCCGATGCAGTTATCACAGGTACTGTTCTGGTTTGTGGCAGAGATGCTTTAGTTTTATTTGATCTAGGGTCTACGTACTCCTATGTGTCATCTTATTTTTCACCGTATCTGGTCATGCCTAGTGATTCTTTGAGTGCTCTCGTTTATATGTCTACATCGGTGGGTGATTTTATTATGGTAGATCGAGTCCACCGTTCATGTATAGTTGCGATTGGGGGTCTTGAGACTCGTGTAGATTTGCTTCTTCTAGACATCGTTGATTTCGATGTCATATTAGGGATGGACTGGTTATCACCTTATCACGCTATCTTGGATTGTCATGCCAAGACTGTGACCTTAGCCTTGCCGAGTTTACCTCGTTTAGAGTGGAAAGGGACTCCTGGTCATTCTACCCGCAGTATTATCTCTTATATCGACATATGATCGAGAAGGGGTGTTTGGCCTATTTGGCCTATGTTCGTGACTCTAGTGGTGAGGTTCCTTCTATTGATTTTGTGCCCATTGTTCGTGAGTTTCCTGAGGTATTCCCTTCAGACCTGCCGGGTATGCCACCCGACAGGGATATTGACTTTTGCATTGATTTGGCTTCGGGCACTCGGCCCATTTCTATCCTACCGTATCGTATGGCCCCGCCTGCATTGAAAGAGTTGAAGGAGCAGTTGCAAGACTTTCTTGAAAAAGGTTTCATTAGACCTAGTATTTTGCCTTGGGGTGCGCCGGTGTTGTTTGTTAAGAAGAAGGACGGATCGATGAGAATGTGTATTGATTATCGGTAGTTAAACAAGGTTACAATCAAGAATAAGTATCCGTTGTCGAGGATTGATGATTTGTTTGATCAGCTTTAGGGTGCCAAGGTATTTTCGAAGATTGAATTGAGATCTGGCTACCATCAGTTGAGGATTAGGGCATCTGATGTCCCTAAGACAGCTTTCCACACGGTACAGGCACTATGAGTTCTTGGTGATGTCATTCGGGTTGACAAATGCCCCAACAGATTTTATGGATTTGATGAACTGAGTGTTCAGGCCTTACTTAGATTCATTCGTGATACTCTTAATTGATGATATTTTGATCTACTCCCGTAGTCAGGAGGAGCATGAACAACATCTTAGAGTGGTTCTTCAGACTTTGAGGGATAGTCAGTTGTACGCCAAGTTTTCGAAGTGTGAGTTCTGGTTGAGTTCAGTTTCATTCCTGGGTCATGTTGTATCAGTAGAGGGTATTCAGGTTGATTCGAAGAAGATTGAGGCAGTCAAGAACTGGCCTAGACTAACATCAGCTACAGAGATCCGGAGTTTCTTGGGATTGGTAGGCTACTATCATCGGTTTGTGGAGGGGTTTTCATCTATCGCAGTCCCAATGACCAGGTTGACCCGGAAGGGTGCCCAGTTCAGATGGTCAGATGAGTGTGAGGTGAGCTTTCAGAAGCTGAAGACAGCTCTGACTACGGCACCGGTGTTGGTTTTACCCACAGGTTCAGGGCGTTATACAGTTTATTGTGATGCATCTTGTATTGGACTTGGTGCGGTGTTGATGCAGGATGGAAAGGTCATTGCCTATGCTTCGCGGTAGTTGAAGATTCATGAGAAGAACTATTCAGTTCATGATTTGGAGTTGACATCCATTGTTCACGCGTTGAAGATTTGGAGGCATTATCTGTATGGCATGGCATGTGAGGTATTCACGGATCACAAGAGTCTGCAGTATTTGTTCAAGCAGAAGGAGCTAAATTTAAGGCAGATAAGGTAGTTGGAGCTATTAAAGGACTATGATATCACCATCTTATATCTTCCGGGAAAGGCCAATGTGGTGGCCGATGCTTTGAGTAGGAAGTCAACCAGTATGGCCAGTCTTGCTTATATTCTGGTCAGTGAGAGACTGCTTGCCTTGGATGTTCAAGCTTTGGCCAATCCGTTCTTGTGGTTAGATGTTTCTGAGCCCAATCGTGTGTTAGCTTACATAGTCACTCGTTCTTCCTTATTAGAGCGCATCCGTGATCGGCAGTATGATGATCCCCATTTGTGTGTCCTTAGAGACACGGTGCAGCACGGAGGTGCCAAGCAGGTTACTTTAGGTGATGATGGAGTTTTGAGATTGCAAGGTCGAATTTGTGTGCCTAATGTGGATGGGCTTCGAGAGTTGATTTTAGAGGAGGCCCATAGTTCCCGGTACTCTATTCATCCGAGCGCCGTGAAGATGTATCAGGATTTGCGGCAACATTATTGGTGGAGAAGAATGAAGAAGGACATCGTTGCATATGTGGCTCGGTGTTTGACTTGTCAACAGGTTAAGTACGAGCATCAGAGGCCTGGTGGTTTGTTCCAGAAGATTGAGATTCCTGAGTGGAAGTGGGAGCGTATCACTATGAACTTCATTGTTGGACTCGCACGGACTTAGAGGAAGTTCGATGCAGTGTGGGTTATTGTTGATAGGCTGACCAAGTCAGCACATTTCATTCCTGTAGCAGTCTCCTACTCTTTCGAGAGGTTAGCTGAGAAATATCCGGGAGATTATTCGTCTTCATGGTGTGCCCGAGTCTATTATTTTGGATCGAGGTACGCAGTTTACCTCCCATTTCTAGAGAGTAGTTCAGCGAGAGTTGGACACACAGGTTGAGTTGAGCACAACATTTCATCCTCAAATGGACGGGCAGTCCGAGCGGACTATTCAGATTTTGGAGGATATGCTCCGAGCTTGTGTCATTGACTTTAGAGGCTTGTGGGATTAATTTTTACCTTTAGCAGAGTTTGCATACAACAACAACTACCAGTCGAGTATCTAGATGGCTCCGTATGAGGCTTTGTATGGTAGGCGGTGTCGGTTGCCGGTTGGATGGTTTGAGCCGGGGGAGGCTCGGTTGTTGGGTACGGATCTGGTTCAGGATGCCTTGGACAAGGTCAGGATTATTCAGGATAGGCTTTGTACAGCTTAGTCCAGGAAAAAGAGTTATGTCGACCGCAAGGTTCGTGATTTGGCATTCATGGTCGGTGAGCGGGTATTGCTTCGAGTGTCGCTTATGAAAGGCGTGATGAGATTTGGGAAGAAGGGCAAGCTTAGCCCTAGGTTTATTGGCCCGTTTGAGATTCTTGATCGAGTGGGAGAGGTGGCTTACAGACTTGCGTTGCCGCCGAGCTTATCAGTTGTGCATCCAGTATTTCATGTGTCCATGCTTCGGAAATATCACGGCGATCCATCCTACGTGTTAGATTTCAGCACTGTCTAGTTGGACAAGGTTTTGTCTTATGAGGAGGAGCCGGTAGCTATTCTAGACCGGTAGGTTCGTCAGTTGAGATCGAAGAATTTTTCTTTTGTTCGTGTTAATGGAGAGATCAGCCCGCTGAGGCATCGACCTGGGAGTCCAAGTCCGATATGGGATACGTTATCCCCATCTTTTCCCCGACTCAGGTACTTTATTCTTCTGTCCGTTCGAGGACGAACGGTTGTTTTAGAAGTGGAGGATATGATGACCTTTGGGTCATCACTTGTTTTAAAAGTAAATTCTGGGTTTCGAGACCTTAAAAACCTCTTTTGGCATCACCTCGATTTGTGTGCGCACTCCGGGCGCATAACCGGAAAGCCATTTTGTGAAAATCTGTGAAAAATGATAAATTTTGCCTTTAGAATGAGTTTGAGTTAACTTTGGTCAACATTTTAGGTAAATGGACCCGGACCCGTGATTTGATAGTCCCGGAGGGTCCGTAGGACAATATGGGACTTAGGTGTATGCCTGGAATCAAATTCCGAGGTCCCAAGCCTGAGAAATAAATTTTTGAAAGAAATTGTTTTGCTGAATTAATTATGAAGTAAAGAAGAGAATTTATGTTTGAAACCATTAGTATCGTGCCCGTATTTTGGTTCTGGCGCCTGGTACAGGTCTTATATGTGATTTAAGATAAGTCTATGAAATTTGATAATAAACGGACTTGAGATGACGTGAATCGGATCGTATTTGAGAAAACTGGAAAATTTGAAGTTCTTAAGAAATTTCATGATTTTGATACTAAATTCATAGTTGTTGATGTTATTTTAGTGATTTGAATGCACGAGCGAGTCTGTATGATATTTTTAGGTTGGTGTGCATATTTGGTTTGGATCCCCGAGGGCTGGGGTGAGTTTTGGTTAGGACACGGGGTAGATTTTAGACTTGGAAAAATTGCAGGTTTTTAGCTGGTGTGATCAGGTATGCAGGCTTCGCAAATGCGAAGCCAGGCACGCAAATGCGACGAACCTTCGCAAATGCGAAGAATGGACCTGGCAGCCTAAGTCGCAAATGCGACTGTTTTCTCGCAAATGCTATTTCGCATTTGCGAATGGTCTCTCGCAAATGCGATGATGACTAGAAAGCTGAGTGAATCGCAAATGCGAAAGTCCAATTTTTTGAAGGGTTCGCATATCGCAATTTCGACATTAGAGACTTATAAGTTCATAACTTAGACGCATTTCAACCATTTTTCACACTCTTTCAAAACCAAAACACTCTGGGGTGAATTTTCAAAGACAACTTCTTTCCCAAATCGATTTTAAGTCAATTTTAACTCGTTTTCTTCAATCATTAACATCTTTTCACATGATTTCAACTCAAAATCAATGATTTTCATGAGGAAAATTGGGTGTTTTGGGTAGAACCTAGGTTTTTCAAAAATTGGGGATTTGGACCTCGATTTGAGGTCCGATGTCAAAACAAATTATATATTTGAGTTCGTGGGGGAATGGGTAGTCGGGTTTTGGTTCGAACCTTGGGTTTTTTGACCATGTGGGCCCGGGGCAGTTTTTGACTTTTTGGGTAAAACTTTAGAAAACTCATTTTTATGCATTAGAATTGATTCATTTAGTATTTATTGATGTAATTAAGTAACTTGTGGCTAGATACGAGCGAATTGGTGGTGGAATCAAGAGGTAAAGCGATAGTAGAGGCTTGAATTGTGTTTGTGGCATCGAGGTAAGTGTTTGGTCTAACCTTAGCTTGAGGGATTAGGAGTCGAGTCCTATTTGCTATGTGGTATTTGTTGAGTACGATGTATATGCATGGTGACGAGTATCTATACGTTGGTGTCAAGCATGCCCGTGAGTCTTATATGTGATTATTATGACTTCAGTGTATTATTCATGCCTTGGTGATGATTTCTATTGTTGAGTAAAGTTTGTGGAAGTAATTGTGACATTTGAACATTGAGGAGTGTTGGCTCAAGTTGTATAATGAAATGTGAAAGTATAAGTAGTAATTGAACCTTTTAGAGCATTGGCTAAAGTTGTGAAGTGAGTTGAGAAGTAAAAGTGAAAAAGAGAGAAGAGAATCATTATATTATGTCCCTTGCCGGGAATTTGTTGCTTTTAATGTTATCTCCCTTGCCGGGATGTTGATGCTTCTTATGATGTTGTTCCCTTGTCGGGACTTGATTGTTGAACTATTGTTCCCTTGCCGGAATTCTTATTGTAGTTTCATTTATTCCCTTGCCCTATTGTTTGTGATTGTTGTTTGGGTGAGGAAGAGTGTTAAAGCATGAAGGGTGAGGCCGTATATGATTTGTGAGGAAAGAGGGTAAAGCATAAAGGGTGATGTCGTGCCGCACGATGTACCATTCCGTGCATATTATATTGATTTTATGGTGAGGATGAGAGTAAAAGCACGAAGGGTGATGCCATGTCGCACAATGTACCATTTCGTGCCTATTATATTGATTTTATGGTGAGGATGAGAGTAAAAGCACGAAGGGTGATGTCATGCAGTTTATATTGATTCTTATGGTGAGGATGAGAGTAAAAGCACGAAGGGTGATGCCGTGCACTTGTCCTTAATTTTCCTGATGCTTGTTGATAATTGAGTTATGTTGTCCTTTACATTTACTTACTGATTTTCTGTTGTTACTTGATTTTATTTCGATGTTATAGATTCCCTTACCCTATTTGCCTTGTGATTTGTTGCTTGGGTGAGGAAGAGTGTAAAGCACGAAGGGTGATGCCGTGTATTATTTTGGTGAGAGAGTGTTAAAGCACGAAGGGTGAAGCCGTGCACTTGTCTTTGATTTCCTGATTTTTATTGATAACTGAGTTACAGTTTCTCTACATTTAATTGCTGGTTTCCTATTGATACTTGTTGTACCCCGCAGCATGATTTCCCCTTCCTATTTTCAATTGAACTGTGGTGATCCTCATATTTATTTGTTGTTCTTCTGTTATTATTCGATGTTTCCCTGCAACATGTTTCCCCCTCCCATACTTGATTGTATATTATTATTCTTCTTTTCCTCTATATATAGTTAAACTGCACAGGTTTATTTGGTAGTTTGGTCCTAGCCTCGTCACTACTTTGCCGAGGTTAGGCTAGGCACTTACCAGCACATAGGGTCGGTTGTGTTGATACTACACTCTGCACTCTTTTGTGCAGACCCCAGTGTTGTAGACTTCGGACCGTAGTGAGATTGCTGTTTCTGGTTCATCAAGCGACTCGAGGTAGTCCTGCAGGTGTCCGCAGGCCTTGACGTCTCCTTCTATCTACTATTCATGTTTCTTTCATGTATTTTCAGAGGCAGTGTTGTATTTATTTCTTTCAAACCTTATTTGTAGTACTCTTATACCATCTGTGAAGTTGTGACTCCCATTCTGGGTAGTCTTGTTTAAACAGTTATATTGGTTATACTGAGTAATTTTATTATTTTCTTCCGCTTGATATAAATTCCGCTGTCTTTAAGTTATTGCTCATAATTTCTTGTAAAGTATTAAAATGGGAAAAAGGTAATTTTTTCAAACAGTCGGCTTGCCTAGCTCACACTAGTAGACTTCATCACGACTCCCGAAGGTGAAAAATCCAGGTTGTGACATAGTATCCTTAACTACATAGATTAACTTATACATTAATAATTACACACTAAGAAGAAGTGTATTAGTCATTTCCGTAAGAAATATTAGTGATGGTTTATCTTATAAATTGATAATTACTGTAAGTAGAAGTGTATTAGTGATGTCCTTTAATTTGATGGTTAGTGATGGTTTGTGATTGTTTATCTTTAATTTGATAATTAAAGTAAGTGGAGGTTTATTAGTGGTATCGTTAAGTAATATTAGTGGTATCCTGAAGTAACGCTAGTGATTCATTAGCCTATACATTGAAAATTATACTAATTAAGTATGTATTAGTATAGTCTTAAAGACTATTACTGACTCATTAGCTTATGCTTTAAGAATTACACTAAGTAGGAGTGTATTAGTAATATCAGTAAGAAATGTTAAGGATTGATTAGCTTATAAATTGATAATTACATAAAGTAGATGCATATAATTAGTGGTATGCTTAAGTAATATAAATGATTGATTAGCTTATCTATTAGTAATTACACTGATTAACTAAAACTATATCGGTAGTAGTCTTAAGAACTATTACTAATTGATTAGCTTATACTTGAGAATTACTCTAAGAAGAAGTGTATTAGCGATATCAATAAGAAATGTTAGCGATTAATTTGGTTATAAATTGATAATTATAAAAAGTAGATACGTATTAGTGGTATCCTTAAAGTAGACACTAAGTAGATATGTATTAGATAATGTCACACCTCCTATTTCCGCCCCTGAGAGGGTACATGGGAGTTTTTTCCAATTAAAGGACAATCGAAACGGGATTTGTTTATTTATTTCAGAGTTGCCACTTGGGAGATTTAGGGTGTCCCAAGTCACCAATTTAATCCCGAATCGAGGAAAAGAATGACTCTGTAGTCTGTATTACAATCCGCGAACCAGAAATCTGGATAAGGAATTCTGTTAACCCGGGAGAAAGTGTTAGGCATTCCCGAGTTCCGTGGTTCTAGCACGGTCGCTCAACTGTCATATTTGGCTTAAATATCTGATTTTTATACAATTATAACCTCATGTGCAAATTTTATCTTTTTACCGCTTTTATTATTGTTATTATTATTTTTACAAGAATGTGAACATTGTTTAAAACATGTCTTTGGATTACGTCACATGAAATGCTCCCGCAATCCGGAACACATTTTTATTCAATGTTTTGGGATTTGGATTTGGGTTGTATGAAATACGCACCCGAGTTTAAGAAGATAATATTATTAAATATGCGCCTAAAGCGACTAGCGTATCATTATTTTGGGTAGGACCGAGAAATTTGCTAAACGGCTCCTCCCGAATTCTAAGCAATTAAATGTACATTTATTGAGGCCCCCGCAATCTATACATTTTATTAAGCGAGGCTCATCTCATTTATTTTAAATGGACAAATCTTAAAGCGACTACATTTTTCTATGAAAATTAGTCTCTAAAATAAAGAAAGAAAATCCTAATTAATCACTAGCTTTTATTTTATTTATTTAAGAAAGCATGACATACTAATTGCTAGATTAATACAAATATTAATGAAAAGGAATTTTATTTAAAAAAAATTCAAAATTATAAATAAAATAAAAATTTGACAACTAATATTCAAACGAATCAAATACAGCTAGATTAAAACTCAGCATTGTTATAAAAGAACTATTGAGATTAATTATTCACAACCATTTGAAACTAGATTTTAACCATAGTTACTAAATAGAAAGTCTTTTAGACTTAAACAAAGTTTCTAATCTTGCCTGAACTCAAATGCCTTAATGCCTAATTTTCGAAAATTAATTCAAATTCATGCCTTAACTAAATTTAGCTACTTATTCATGATTAACCTACTGTTGATAATTTTGAAACCTTCATAACTAGTGAATTAACCCGTTTTGCCAAACCGATTCATTAAAGACTAACTTATGTTATTTTTTCTTATTTCAATTATTATTCAGTAATACATGAAATAGTTTAAATACAATCGATAAAAGGAAATAAAAATGATATTAAAACTTCAAAATTTCATTCTTCATATGTATTCATGCTTCCACATTATTAGCTTTGCAATAGCTAGTATTACAGTCGTGTACCTGGTATTGGAAACAAAAGAAGATGAGAATCAACAGCAGTAATAACAATACAGCACATCAACAATAGTCCAGCAGCAGTAACAACCTAGGAATAGAGTTTGCAAACCAGTGGAGCAGTAATCCCAAAAAAAACAAAAGTTTCAAGCTTTGATGAAACAACAATTAATTCTGATTTCAAACAATGAAAGAAAGCAGAAGATTTTTTTTTAGTTTTTTTATTTATTTTGAAAGTTTAAATATTTTTCGGAATTTTCTCTCTTAAATGTTCAGCCCTTTTTTCTCTCTCTTATTTTCTTTTTGTTCTTCTCTTAATTCTCTGTCTTTTAATTTTTGTTTTGTTTTGTAAAATGTAAGACAAAGGGGTTTGGGTCTTTTGGGTTATGGACTGGGTCGACCCAGTTCGAAATGGACTGGGTCGTAGGGAAGATTGGGCCATTTTTTGGGCCTATGGCTTGAAATCGAAGAAGAGGCCCAATTCCGACTTTCTTTATATTTTCGCTCTCTTTTCTTCTTTTATTTTTCTAAAACTAAATTATAAAAATACTTAAACTATTATTAAGAACTAAATTAAGTTATAAAAGCGCAAATTAACTCCCAATAACAATTAACGCACAATTAAGTATTAATTAAGCATAAAATTGTATATTTGGACATTAAATGCTAAAAATGCAAACGATGCCTATTTTTGTAATTTTTTATTTTTTTGTAAACAAACTTAATTACTAACAAATTGTAGAATTAAATCCTACATGCAAAATGCGACATATTTTTGTATTTTTTATTAATTTAGCAAATAAACATGCACAGACAAATACAAATAATTATTCAAAATATCACAAAATTGCACACCAAAGAAAAATCATTTTATTTTTGAATTTTTTGGGAGTAATTCTCATATTGGGCAAAAATCACGTGCTTACAGCTGCCCCTCTTTGCCCGAAGACACGAAGGGTTTTCGTGCAAAGATAAAGCGAGCGATTTTTGCCCATCCGAGTACTCCGTGTGAAGCATTTTTTGAAAAAGATTTGACCGAACCTTTGCTTCAAAGGTTTCCTACATATCCTGGGCTAAACAGGAATCAGGTCAATGTAGTTCGGGAAGTTTTGGTAGCTGGGACTACCGTGGGACTGCAATGTTACTGTTGTTGCATGCTATTACCACTGCTTACCGATCTCCTTGTTACACCATGCTTAAAAGAAAACAAGAAGCTAGGCTAGAGTACAATTTGTTTTTGTTGCCTTGCTTCCTTGTCTGCTTGCATTTCTTCCGGTGCTTTTCTTCTTTTGACACATGTACTTGAGTTTGTACTGTGACCTCTTGTTGCAACCTTCTGTTTCCCGGTGCCGGGGAATTTTATTGTTTCCTGCTGGGGATTCCTATTGTAACCCTCTGTTTTATTGTCCTCTGACTTGATCTTGAAATGTATGCCTCTGTTATCTGGGCGGGCTCCCAACTTCAATACTTGAAAATTAAAGACTGAATGTATGCCTCTGTTCTATGGGCGGGCTCCCAACTTCAACACTTGAAATGAAAAGACTGAATGTATTCCTCTGTTCTATGGGCGGGCTCCCAACTTCAACACATGAAATGTAAAGACTGAAATGTATGCCTCTGCTCTATGGGCGGGCTCCCAACTTCATCAACAACTTTAAAAATAAACGTCATTCCTCTCTTCAGGTGGGCTCCTGACTTCAACAACAACTTCTAAAATAAAATGCCTTTCCTCTCTTCAGGCGGGCTCCTGACTTCAACCAATAAATCACCATTCTGTTCTTCAGGGGGGCTCCTGACTTCAACAACTTTTCAAAAAATGCCATTCCTTTCTATGGATGGCGAAATTTCAACAACCTTTTTTTTTAAAAACGCCTTTCCTTACTTCAGGCGGGCTCCTGACTTCAACCAATAAATCGCCATTCTGTTCTTCAGGGGGGCTCCTGACTTCAACCAATAAATCGCCATTCTATTCTTCAGGGGGGCTCCTGACTTCAACAACTTTTCAAAAAATGCCATTCCTTTCTTTGGATGGCGAGATTTCAACAACCCTTTTTTAAAAACGCCTTTCCTTTCTTCAGGCGGGCTCCTGATTTCAACCAATAAATCGCCATTCTGTTCTTCAGGGGGCTCCTGACTTCAACCAATAAATCGCCATTCTATTCTTCAGGGGGCTCCTGACTTCAACCAATAAATCGCCATTCTATTCTTCAGGGGGCTCCTGACTTCAACCAATAAATCGCCATTCTATTCTTCAGGGGGCTCCTGACTTCAACCAATCAATCGCCATTCTGTTCTTCAGGGGGCTCCTGACTTCAACCGATAAATCGCCATTCTGTTCTTCAGGGGGGCTCCTGACTTCAACCAATAAATCGTCATTCTATTCTTCAGGGGGCTCCTGACTTCAACCAATAAATTGTCATTCTGTTCTTCAAGGCGGACTCCTGACTTCAACCAATAAATCGCCATTCTATTCTTCAGGGGGCTCCTGACTTCAACCAACAAATCGCCTTTCCTTTCTTCAGACGGGCTCCTAACTTCAACCAATAAATCGCCATTTTGTTCTTCAGGGGGGCTCCTGACTTCCACCAATAAATCGCCATTATGTTCTTCATGGGGGCTCCTGATTGCTGATACTTCAACTGTATTCCCTCATTCTCCAGGTGGGCGCCTGATTGCTAATACTTCCATTGCTCTTCCTTGTTCTCCAGGTGGACGTCTGATTGCTGATATTTCCCCTATTCTTCCTTGTTCTCCAGGTGGACGCCTGATTGCTAATACTTCAATTATTCTTCCTTGTTCTCCAGGTGGACGCCTGATTACTAATACTTCCATTGCTCTTCCTTGTTCTCCAAGTGAACGCCTGATTACTAATACTTCCATTGCTCTTCCTTGTTCTCCAGGTGGACGCCTGATTGCTGAGGATAATATCACTAGGGGAGTCTCCTTTCTTCCCCTCCTTCAATTTTTTTTTAATTTTCTCTCAACACTGCTGGGGATAAAAGTGTTATCTTCTTGGGATAACGTTGTTGAGGATAACGCTGCTGGGGAATTTTATCCCTTCAAATCGATGCTTCATTCTCCTGGAAGCTTCTGGGGATGATAATGGCTTTTGCTTTTCCGAGCACAAGTGTCATCCCTTTGTTCTGTCTGCTGGGGAACAACTTCCTCCATTGAAACTTATTATATTGGGGGCAACACTGGTTCAAAGACCACTTCCCTCGAGACTGGTGTTATCTTTATTCTTCTTCGAATGGGTACCTGACTTCCAGAAATTTTTCTTATGGCATGCATTTCCGACATCGATGCCATTTCCTTTACCTGTTTCAAATCCAAACAAAACTTGTTAGTTTAAAGCGCGGTGGTTGGTTGTGATACTCCTACTGGGGATGACTTTCCCTTTCTCCTTCCTTGCTCTACGTTCCACAACTTGGATGATATTATTTGTTGGGGATAATCATTTTCTGCTGGGGATATCCCTCTTCTTTTGTGGCACAGCTCGGAAATTGGCCTTTCCCCAACCTTTTAGTCTCGCATGAATTTTCCAAATCATGCCCATTGCTCTCCTTGCTTTCTCCACGGGCGCTGGTCTTGAGGTTTTAATAACCTTTGATTTTGGCAAGGATATCCCTCTTGACACTCGTTGATCCTTTTGTCAATCTCCTTTTGTTGGAGATATCTTTCTTGACACTGGCCTCGCACTTGTTCCTTGCTGACTATACCACTTGGATGTATTAGTCAGATCTTATCTTGGAAAGCTGATGGCCTATTTTGAAGTCATTTCCCACTGGTTCTGACCAAACAGACTCTACTGGGGAACTTTCTATGAAAGGAAAAGATAAAAGGGAACAGAATAAAAGACAACGGAAAAAGATGACTCTTTAACAAAAGAAACTATAAATAAAATCTATCAAACGCAGACACCGACTCTAATGGTCATGACATGCATATGTGGCCTATCCTCCATCGTCAATCGTCTTTCAAGACCTTTAATTGGCAATTCCCCATCTGATTCTTAATCTTATTCGACTTGTAGTGCCCGAAGGGTTTTCACTATCAAGCCTATCTCATTTTGGTTTTTCTCTCAGCTTTCATCGTCTTATGGTGTCCGTGAAGATGTTCACCGATAAGACTCTCTCATTTGTATCACTTTCCAGCTAGAGATTTGGAGTGTTGCCGGTATGACTCTCTCTGTTGGAGATTAGAGTCTTTTCTGCTGTGGAACAGAATGTTATGTTCGCCGGTAAGACTCTCATTTGTCTGACTTGGCATCTTTTGCAGACTGGTCAGAAGGTCTTTCTTTGGACCGTAATGTGGGTTTTGGATAGGCTAGAAAGAAAGGGTATTAAAGGCTCAAAAACAAAATAAACTTGGGGTTCAAAATTACAACCTTCGGAACCATATTTGTTTACAACAAGCGCAACCCTTGCCTCAGTTTCTTGCTTGGAGATTATTTATTTATTATTATTATATTTTTTTTATTTTTTTTTACTTTTTATTACACCATGCACACTATGCACACTGTGCACCCTATGACCGAGCCGTGAAGCGCGTACGTATCCTCTTTGAGGAATCAGGTCAAACGTAGTTCCCAACTCCTCTTCGTCATTTGATTTTTTTTTTTATCATCTTTCTTTTCTTTTCCTTTTTTCGTTCTTTTTTTTTATTTTTTTTTACCTTCCAGGCTCGTATTTCCTAATCGTTGCTATTGATTCCGAACGAGGGGTATGAAAGAAAATAAATAAGGCTCAAAAGGGGTAACGAAGGATAAAGTGTTTAGGTAGCAGAACAAAATGTCTTCGTCATTCCAGTCTTTAAAACATGCCAAGTGCAAACAACGCAATTGAACATAGATTTATAGTCTTTTCCGATGGTGTTGGACTTGACAATTATGTTAAACACTTGCTTTTTCAATTGTCATTTCTAAAGCACTGCTGGGCGACACTCTCATTCTCATGAATGATCCTCATGCCAATTTGGCGAATCTTGCATTTAACGGTTTTCTTTAAGTTTTACTTGCCCCAGTTCCACATGACTCGGGCTTCAAATAATCTCAAACTGTTCTTATTTCCCTTAAATGCTTTGATCACCTCTCCAGGGTTTTATGATTAACTTTAAAGACCAGGCCCAAACTGTGTGCACATGTCATGTCACTAGAATCGGCGTTGAATAAAAATGATAAAAGTACTAAACAAAAAGATGACTGGAAACAATAAAAGACCGGCTTTGCTTTAGACTACCGACGAGGTGGTTTGAATAATAAAACAAACAAAACAACCAGAATAAAATCCTAACACAGCCTTGACAAAACTTAAACAAACTGATATGACAAATCGGAAAGATAAGAAAGTTTGACACAAGACAATATTCGGATTACAACCCTAAGAATAATCCGGACAATAGAAATGACAACAAAATAAACCACCAACAGCTTCTCTCTTGCTAACCAAGGAACGGAGCGTCCTCCCATTTTATCAAAATTGGCATCTTAGCCACTGAGCTTCGCATCAATACTGCCAAGACCATTATCAGCTTTAATATCATCAACCTCCGTCAACAAGTCCCCAATAGGATTCGAGTGCTTCTGTTATCAGGCCTGATCCCCGCAAAGTGTGCTTCTGGGTCTTGTATTTCCGGCTTACCACAAACCAACCACCTTAACTTTCTTTGTGATTCAAAGCGAAACAGGTTAGAATGGACTCCGTCGGTCCCCATTATTAATAACATCTTTTCCCTTTTTTTTATTTTTCTTTTTTCATTTTTCTTCTTTTTTCGATTTTTTTTTCATTTTTTTTTCGATTTTTTTTTCTTCATTTTTTTTTATTTTTTTTTTGTTGTGGTCAAATCTTTATGGAGATTGTCTACGTATCATGACCCCGCATGAATCAGACCTTGCGTAGTTCGGACCAATAAAAGATAAACAATAAACATTTTTTATCAATTTTCATATTAAAACAAACTGGGTTTCAATGGTTTGAAGATGACCTACAAACTCGAAAATCAAACAACCCACATATTTTAATCAAAAGATTTACAAAAATCCAAAAACAAACAGCCATCTTCCTTTCTCTGTTTGACAAATGCAACCGAACGGTTATTTTTGCAAACGTGGCCCCTTCCAAATTTTGAGGCCAGAGAGGATTATTTTATGACACTTTACATACTTGTCCGTTATTTTACGAAAATAGCCTTTCGACAACTGAAAGATACTTTAAGGCTATTTTGGCAAGAACGGTTTAAGACGCGACCGAAGCTGGCTCGACTTATTTTGACTAAAAAAAAACCAAACCGTATTCACCTGACCGTTGACTCTTTTTTTTTCAAATTGCAATAAAAACCGGGTGTTGCAAACACGGCCCTTCAGCGCCTCGGGGGCGAAGATTTTTAAGGCTGTGTGGGTCAACTGGACCAAAATCCTAAACATGACCCAAAAGGTGGCTGTTTATGCAAAGTCAGCCTTCCGGCGTCCTTTTCGGGAACATTCGGCTATGTCTTGACAAAACAACGTCACCCGACTTCTTTATGACAAAATTAAAATTTGACATATTTTTTTTGGCTATTTTTTAGCAAAAGGGGAGGCTAGACACCATCCGACTTATTTATGACAAAATTAAAATTTTGACACGTTTTTTATTTATTTATTGGTTTTTGGCTATTTTAGCAAAAATGGGGGTTGGACCCGATGAGGGTTGCCTACGTATCTCACATCCGGTGAGAATCAAACCCGCGTAGTTCGGGCAAATTAACCGAACTATTTTAAAACATAATTTTTTTTCTTTTTCAGCAACAAATAACAAAACCACTTTCAAAGCACGACTCTTTTCATTTTCATTTTGGCATTTTCAGAAACAAATAAAAAAAACTATTTTAAAAGTAAGACCCTTTTTTGTTTCATTGTCATTTTTCAAGGGAAGACAAACTATTTTTCTTTTTTATTTTTAATTTTTTTGAAAAATAAGACAGAACAACGACTTTTTTTTCTTCTATTTTTCCTTTGCTTTTTAGTAAAACAAACTAATAAAACATTTTTTTTCATGTTCTCAAAATTTCGGCAGAGTTTTGACAGTATTTGGGCATTGGTTTTTTTTTTCAAAAATAAACAATCAATTCCCTAACCGCTATTTCTTTTTTTCCTTTTTTTTTAATTTCAAAATATTATTCCTGATATTCAAAAGTCAGTCAACACAAAAGTCCGAATCAAATAAATGCGCAAATAGCAGCAAGTAAGATGCATCAGGATGGTCATTTTCATTTTTTGGTACACCTGTCCTAGACAGACCCAACCCCTGTGTTGAGCCTCCAAAGTCAAATGCACGTGATGCAAACAAACGTTCCTACTAGGGATCCGGCATGAAGCTGAGTTATTCTAAGTGAAAAAAAACCTGAGGCATATTGTTCTAGCCCTGGCTTACCCAAGTGGACAGCTTGAGCCGAAATGGGGGCAACGTACCGGGAGCACGAAAGTCTGCCCGGCCTAGTTACTTGTCCCAACTTCGTCTTATTTGGTATGACTTCTAACAGAAAGGTGGGCCACGCGCACGTGTACACCATAAATTCAGAAGACTCAGAAAGAAGAAGGGTTTCGTAGCAGTTTTATATACACAATTCAGATAATATTAAAGCGGTAAAAGCATCATTTAGCACATTAGGCATATATCATGTAAAAATCAGATAATAAATAAAGCCAACTATAACAGTTATTTTAAGATCGAATTCTTGAACCCTGAACCAGTGGTTCTGGTTTAATCCCCAGCAGAGTCGACAGAGTTGTCACACCTCCTATTTCCGCCCCCGAGAGGGTACAGGGGAGTTTTTTCCAATTAAAGGACAATCGAAACGGGATTTGTTTATTTATTTCAGAGTCGCCACTTGGGAGATTTAGGGTGTCCCAAGTCACCAATTTAATCCCGAATCGAGGAAAAGAATGACTCTGTATTACAGTCCGCGAACCAGAAATCTGGATAAGGAATTCTGTTAACCCGGGAGAAGGTGTTAGGCATTCCCGAGTTCCGTGGTTCTAGCACGGTCGCTCAACTGTCATATTTGGCTTAAATATCTGATTTTTATACAATTATGAGCTCATGTGCAAATTTTATCTTTTTACCGCTTTTATTATTGTTATTATTATTTTTACAAGAATGTGAACATTGTTTAAAACATGTCTTTGGATTACGTCACATGAAATGCTCCCGCAATCCGGAACACATTTTTATTCAATGTTTTGGGATTTGGATTTGGGTTGCATGAAATACGCACCCGAGTTTAAGAAGATAATATTATTAAATACGCGCCTAAAGCGACTAGCGTATCATTATTTTGGGTAGGGCCGAGAAATTTGCTAAACGGCTCCTCCCGAATTCTAAGCAATTAAATGTACATTTATTGAGGGCCCCGCAATCTATACATTTTATTAAGCGAGGCTCATCTCATTTATTTTAAATGGACAAATCTTAAAGCGACTACATTTTTCTATGAAAATTAGTCTCTAAAATAAAGAAAGAAAATCCTAATTAATCACTAGCTTTTATTTTATATATTTAAGAAAGCATGACATACTAATTGCTAGATTAATACAAATATTGATGAAAAGAAATTTTATTTTAAAAAAAATTCGAAATTATAAATAAAATAAAAATTTGACAACTAATATTCAAACGAATCAAATACAGCTAGATTAAAACTCAGCATTGTTATAAAAAAAACTATTGAGATTAATTATTCACAACCATTTGAAACTAGATTTTAACCATAATTACTAATTTTTTTTTAGAAAGACTTAAACGAAGTTTCTAATCTTGCCTGAACTCAAATGCCTTAATGCCTAATTTTCGAAAATTAATTCAAATTCATGCCTTAACTAAATTTAGCTACTTATTCATGATTAACCTACTGTTGATAATTTTGAAACCTTTCATAACTAGTGAATTAACCCGTTTTGCCAAACCGATTCATTAAAGACTAACTTATGTTATTTTTTCTTATTTCAATTATTATTCAGTAATACATGAAATAGTTTAAATACAATCGATAAAAGGAAATAAAAATGATATTAAAACTTCAAAAATTCATTCTTCATATGTATTCATGCTTCCACATTATTAGCTTTGCAATAGCTAGTATTACAGTCGTGTACCTGGTATTGGAAACAAAAGAAGATGAGAATCAGCAGCAGTAATAACAATACAGCACAACAACAATAGTCCAGCAGCAGTAACAACCCAGGAATAAGGTTTGCAAACCAGTGGAGCAGTAATCCCAAAAAAAACAAAAGCTTCAAGCTTTGATGAAACAACAATTAATTCTGATTTCAAACAATGAAAGAAAGCAGAAGATTTTTTTTAGTTTTTTTTTTTATTTTGAAAGTTTAAATATTTTTCGGAATTTTCTCTCGCTTAAATGATCAGCCCTTTTTTCTCTGTTTAGTGTTAGGGTTTCTTGTCTTTTAATTTTTGTTTTGTTTTGTAAAATGTAAGACAAAGGGGTTTGGGTCTTTTGGGTTATGGACTGGGTCGACCCAGTTCGAAATGGACTGGGTCGTAGGGAAGATTGGGCCATTTTTTGGGCCTATGGCTTGAAATCGAAGAAGAGGCCCAATTCCGACTTTCTTTATATTTTCGCTCTCTTTTCTTCTTTTATTTTTCTAAAACTAAATTATAAAAATACTTAAACTATTATTAAGAACTAAATTAAGTTATAAAAGCGCAAATTAACTCCCAATAACAATTAACGCACAATTAAGTAATAATTAAGCATAAAATTGTATATTTGGACATTAAATGCTAAAAATGCAAACGATGCCTATTTTTGTAAATTTTTATTTTTTGTAAACAAACTTAATTACTAACAAATTGTAGAATTAAATCCTACATGCATAATGCGACATATTTTTATATTTTTTATTAATTTAGCAAATAAACATGCACAGACAAATACAAATAATTATTCAAAATATCACAAAATTGCACACCAAGAAAAATTATTTTATTTTTTTGAATTTTTTGGGAGTAATTCTCATATAGGGCAAAAATCACGTGCTTACAGATACACACACACACACACACACACATATATATATATATATATCAGTAGAAGTGTATTAGTAGTATTTTCTCACACTCAATAGAAGTATATTAGAAATATATCAGTAAGAAATGTTAGCGATTGATTAGCTTATAAATGGATAATTATAGAAAGTAGATGTGTATTAGTGGTATCCTTAAGTCACATTAATGATTGATTAGCCCATGTATTAATAATTAGACTAATTAAGTAGAAGTGTATTAATAGTATTCTTAAGAACTATTACTGATTGATTAGCTTATATATATACTATACTATATGTACACCTTATATATATATATATATATATATATATATATATATATATATATATATATATACAGTGAAAATGGGAGGGTCGGATTTTTCGTCATTGAGGTATTTCGGGAAGTCATATCGAGATCTCAAGGCTGCAAGGTTGCGGTCGAGTTCTCTCCCTCGATGTCCATTTACGCTCAACCCAACGACGATGCCGAGGATGGGGAGTTCCCAAGGCGAGAAGATAGCACTGGCAGAGCCTGGTATCGCATCTAGCCGTCCATCTCCATACCTTTACAATTAATGTATTTTGTATTATGTTGGATTTCCCCTCCTATATAAAGGGGATCCTCACCACTTTGTAGAGGGTTGTTGTTGCTTCAACTATTCTACACAAGATAAATAGCTCGAGCCCGAGCCTAGGCATCGACCTCGAGGCCCTTCATCGGCTAGTCCGAGGCCCGAACCGCTAACCCCCCGGTTCGCTCACAATCTCATTTTAGCTCGCGTTTATCTTTTATCTCCACACATCTAGCTTCAACTGCTTAAACAACTAGCATAAAAATAGATCATGTATTTTTAGAGTCCCATTAATAAATTTAATTGTTATTACCATTTTCACGGTAAACAATTTGGCGCCCACCGTGGGGCTAAAAATAATAGTGATTATTTTCTTGTTGGTTTCGTTACACAACGTAAGTTATCTTTCACACTTTTTCTTGTCCAAGATCTTCGATTTCAGGTCAAAATGTCTGGCTCAGTGAACAGAGTTGAGAACGACAACCTTGTAAACCACGGAGAAAACGGTGTGGCTATTCCAATTATTGGCGCGCCACCACAGAACCCTGATAACGCACCTGGACCGATTCCAGCGAACGCGAGTTCGCAAGACGCACAACAGGTCGATGAAACCTTGCACACCGACAAGAGCATACAACATGGCGGCCAACAAGAAGCCTAAAGAACCCCGACTTGGGAAGAATTGGAAGTTAGCCTTCATGTTATTTTTAAAATGTTGCAGGCACAATAGCTGGCTATCGCCCAGCTGCAAAGCCACCCAAAGACCCCCAGCACGGTAGCACTGGGGATAGCTCCCCTAGCCGAACAGGTACCTGAGAGATCTAGTAATAATGGATCGACAGCCGACCATGCCATCGTAAAAATGCTTGAGGACCTCACCAAAAGGATCGAATCAGGCGAGAAAATGATAGCAGCCAATGATAAGAAGGTCAAGACCTACAACTCCAGGGTCGATCAGATCCTGGGTGCACCCCCAGTCCTAAAGGGTGTGGATTCGAAGAAGTTCATACAAAGGTCGTTCCCTGAAGAAGCGGCCCCGAAACCCATTCCTAAGAAGTTTAAAATGCTGGAACTCCCAGAGTACAATGGGACCTCAGATCCCAACGAACATGTCACTGCCTATACATGCGCGGTGAAGGGCAACGACATAAAAGACGATGAGATCGAGTCCGTCTTACTGAAGAAGTTCGGAGAAACGCTCTCAAAAGGGGCCATGATGTGGTATCACAACCTAGCTCCCAACCCCATAGATTCATTCGCCATGCTAGCAGACTCCTTCATAAAGGCACATGTCAGTGCCATCAAAGTAGCAACAAGGAAGTCCAACGTATTCAAGATTAAGCAGATGGAGAATGAAATGCTGCAAGAATTCGTATCTCGCTTCCAAACGAAATGGATGGAACTACCCCCGGTCTCCAACGACTGGGTGGTGCAGGCCTTCACTCAAGGCCTGAACGAACGAAGCTTAGTGGCCTCAAGGCAACTGAAAGAGAATCTGATCGAGTATCCCATCGTAACCTGGTCGGACGTCCACAACCGGTACCAGTCAAAGATCAGAGTCGAGGATGACCAACTGGGAGCCCCCTCGGGCTCAGTATATCCGAGTAGACTCCTGGTGAAGGAGTCAAAATCGAACAAAGAGAGGTATCAGCCGTACCCCGAAGATAGGAGGAATGCCCCGAGACGCAATTCGCCTCGCAACGATCGATTGGTGAACTGAGGACAGAAACCTCGGGGACTCGTCAGTTGAGGCAAATTCAATGGGGACACGGGGGCACCTCGCCTATTAGAATACAAATTCAACGTCGATGTATCGGGCATCGTGTTAGCCATCAGCAAAATCAGGGACGCCAAATAGCCCATGCCTATACAGTCGGATCCTTCTCAAAGGAACTATAACTTTATATGCGAATTTCACAACTTGCACGGGCATAGAACCGAGGATTGCTGGCAACTCCAGGAGGAAGTGGCCCGGCTACTCGATAACGGACACCTTTGGGAGTTCCTCAGCGACCGAGCTAAGAACTAGTCCTGAGAGAGAAACAATCAAAAAGAACAAAGCAGACGAATCCCAGCATATCGTCCACATGATCTTTTAAGACACACCCTCGGTTGTATTCAAATAAAGGACCACATCAAGTCAGCCAAACAAACATCAAAATCCAAGAGCGTCATCGCCATTAAGGTATAATCATCTCCTCCTTTTTTCTATTTTTACTTTATGATAACTTTTGCGCAGGCCATCGACCAAAGCAGACAAGATGCTAATCCAGCTCGAGGACCACGAGGTTTCGAATCGTCTGTTGCACTATTTTCCTTCGACCAAGTTTTTATCCCAAAATGGGTTTTTACCGGCAAGGTTTTTAATGAGGCAATACCCACATGCTATCTAAGGGGAATACAACAAGCTTTTGAGGCTTCCTTTGCAATCAACCCCGAACACTGGAGGGCACTCCTCAAAAGATCACCCACTCGGAAGAACCGAGAAGCGCCAAACAGAATTCAAATAGGAAAATGATGTACCGGGCCAAACGATCGAATGAACCGTGCACGTATGAGCCGGACCTTCGGCAACGAAACAACATGTACTTGTGCCAAGCAATCAGAGAATGTCTTTTTCCAAAGCACCTCATACTCCAAAGAAAACTCGATGTTTTCTCAACAAAGATTCCTCCACCGAAAGCGCCCCGAGTACTCGGAGATTGGCGTCAATAACTCGGCACCTGCATGACCTCAGGGTTGGAATCTCTTAGATCGTAAGCCTTCGATGAGGCAATTTTGAGCTCACGAGTAACAGCTCTCGAGCCAAAGCAAACTCGATGACTCGGAGACCGTCGCCAATCGCCATTCGTTAAAAAATCCGAGGCCGTAAGACCCCAAACGGGCAGACTCGGTCTCAAAAAAATTGCACCGGGTATCAGCAACTACACCTGTAAGACCTCAACGGCATAGAAAAACCTGTAAGACCTCAATGACATGAAAACACTGTAAGACCTTTACGGTATGAAAACAATGTAAGACCTTTACGACAATGAAAAACCTGTAAGACCTCAACGACATGAAAAAATCGTAAGACCTCTACAGCATGAAAACACTGTAAGATCTCTACGACATGAAAACATTGTAAGACCTCTATGACATGAAAAAATTGTAAGACCTCTATGGCATGAAAACACTGTAAGACCTCTACGGCATGAAAATATTGTAAGACCTCAAGCAAGGCATGAATCATACTTGTATCAAGTATCAACAAAACAGTAAGACCTCAAAAGACATGAAAAATTCGTAAGACCTTACTACAAACATAAACTCAATCCCGAAGTTTAGGCTATATGTCGCATTTGTAAGACTCACGCAAGGTCATACCCTCAATATAAATGCCTAAACTACTACACTCGGGATCAAATATGGCTTCGGCCAAACACAAATGACTACGGTCATACGGTTGTGCCAGCCGAATTAACATGACTCGGGGATGCCCGACCGTCGCTACAAAATCATAGGTTATTACTTTGAATCTACTTCGAAAAGAACAGGTTAAACAGGTTACCCTCGACAGGAAAAAGAGATTCGACCATGTCAGCTCCAAATCACCAAGCATCGGGCTACTCAGCCTACGAGCTAAACCTTCCGAGGTGCTCGAGCATTGCCGCAAATGACTTGAAATTGAGGTTCTTCCCGAATCGACGGCGGGTCAGGCAAAATCATTTCAAAAATTCCTTAACGAGAGGAAAACAAAGCCTACATATGCCTAAGGGCAAAGCGTAAGAGCCATTGTTGCCAGCCTAACGAGCCTCGGGGCCACACACTAAAAGGTCGCAACAACCAAAAGTATAAGAGCCACTCTCGCCAGCTTAAAATTTGAAAGCTTGAGGGTCAAAATGAGTTAAGTCGTAACCCGATTTGGAGACCGAACCCAAAATAGTTGACTATACATGCCTAAGGGAAAAGCGTAAGAGTCATTGTCGCCAGCTTAATGAGCCTCAGGGCCACACATATAGAAGGTCGCTTCGACCCAATGCATAAGAGCCATTGTCGCCAGCCCGCACAAATACAAAACTTGAGGATCTATTGAGCTCAAGTCGAAACATGACTCGGAGACTGAACCCAAAATAGTTAAAATGCATATGCCCAAGGGCAAAAGGCAAGAGCCGTTATCGCCAGCCTAACGAGCCTCAGGGCCGTACCACGGATTTAAAGATTTCTACTAGCTCAAAGGTCGAATCGACCTGGTTGAAATCTTGACAAACAGAAACACAGAATACACAAATTGCGGGGTTCCCCCTTATACATACAGGTGATAAAACACAAGCTCCGTTTACAACATGTTGTGAAAACTATGTACATAAGAACAAGGCGGGAAGTAAAACGTCCCCCCTCTGTGACTATGGCCCGGCGGCCCCTTCCTCGCTATCTTCAACATCGGACAGAAGGAACTTGGCATCATACTCCTCCCCTTTGGCTTGCTCGATCTCTTCCGAGAGATCAAAGCCCCTAGCGTGAATCTCCTCGAGAACTTCCCTCGGAGATTTGCACCTCGCATACTCCTTGCTACTGCTCGTACGATCAAGGGCTCTCTTCAGATCAACTTTAGCAATGGCAGCACTCTTCAAATAAGCTACCACTTTCTATCCCGCCCTAGTGTTGCTCATTACAACCTCAGCCCGGACATTCACCACCTCGACCTTCGCCTTCAAAATCTCGAACAAAAGCCTTATGATCATATTCGCATGTGCAGAATCATTCGCGCGAACGGTATGAATTTACACCTCAAGAGCAAACACTATGGCTAGAGCATTCTTTTTGGCCGCAAAATGGGTACTTACATGCGCCTGCAGCTCGTTGAATTCGCGCTTGGCTCGACCAACCTCGCCCCAAAGCTCTCCTAGCTCATCCACCTTACTCTCTAACTGAAATATCAAGACATCAAGCCGCCGAGATGAAAAGGGGAGTGCAGGCTAGCATAGAATGCAGGGTACCTATTTTTCTAGGCAGATCTCGCGGCTCCGGCTCCGGTCCACCTCGCGCTGTAGGGAAACCAGCTCGCTTTCCTTTTCCGCACAAAGAAGCTTAAGGGATTTTTCCCTACCCAAAGCCTCCCGCAATGAGGCCTCACAGTGAAGCAACTCGGATTTGAGCCTGTTGAAGGCTTGTGAAAGAAAACTATATGAAAAAAGAAAGGCACGGGATCGAAATAATCTTACAGCGATCAAAACTCACCATAAGGCCGAGCCGCTGAGCCTCACCAAAGGCCAAGCCAATATCTGATTGTTTACTACCTTTATAAGGTAGCCGATCGACCGAATCACTTTTTCTTAACCGTAGAGAAGGAGTCACTCCACTGCAGGCTCCTTCGCACTCCAGAGCATTTTTTCATTTGTCATCGATCCTCGATCCCGAGGCCAGAAATATCTCCTCCTCCCCCAGAGGACACAGCCTCATTTCAGAAAAATCTCTGATACCTGCGATAGTTGAGTTAATAAGCCGACAAGAAAAGCGCCATTTTTAGGAAACAAAACACCGGACACCTACCACGGTGCTTCGCCTCCCATCTCCCTTTGGACAAATCTCGCCACTGGCGCCTATCATAAATCGAGCAAGCTGCCAGCTTACGAGACCGCTCGGCTAAATTGGGGACCTCGTTAGGCGACCAATGAGTTACTATAAATACGGAACAGAAAGATATCATTACGAAGCCTGCCTCCGGTCAAAACGATGATAGTTCAGATGAGACACTTACGTGTGAAGTTCCATTTCTCAGTAAATGGCAAAAGGTCTCTAGGGATGACATCGGTAGTTCGAAACCGAATGAACCGATTCATCTATTCACGATCTTCGTCCTCTTCTCTACCGACGACAGGAGCTCGGGTGGATCGACGCTGGAGGGCAATCAAACCCCGATAACGTAGTGACCGATATAACCTCACGAGATGGCTGAGGGTAAACTCTATCCTGACCTTATTGGCAAAATATCTCATCATCTGTACTATTTTCCAAAGAAGGGGTGAGCCTGCGCTAATGTAATCTGATATCTCCGACAAAAATCAAGCACGACCCGATCGGGGGAACTCGATGCAAAAATATGCGTATATACACTCAAAAACCCCTCAACATATGTCGTGACGCTCTCCTCGAAAGAAGGTACTTGTAATACCACGCATTTTCCCCATCCGCAATCTTTTCTAATCATTTTGAGACTTTCCTCTCCCACTAATGAGATGATCCTCGACACATGCTCCCGGTGACCCGGGACATTGGGAGGCCTTCCCGACGTGATGGCACTCCTCGAGGCAGGACACCCTGAGGCCCGCTCACCGGGCGCTGGCGATGCGTCACTATCACCAACCGAATGTGGAGCATAGGAAGAACTCCTCTCTCCCTGGCGGTCGGACGTCGACATAGCGGTCATGACTATAATAGAATATGGGGAGAAAAATATGGACCTGAGCAAAAAAATTTGAGTTGAAGCAACGGAAGGACCAACACAAAGTGCCAGGCTCTGCGGAAAAGTAGTCTCTCAAAGCAGCAGAATCACCAGTGGAAAGGCAAGTAAATGAATATAAAAGGGCAGAGCAGCAACTGCCCACCTACCCAAAAGGTCAATTAACTCTAGCCGCGTTAACATTACCCTCTCCTAGGGAAACGCACTGACAAAATCGCCCCGAGGCCCCCTTTACCAGGTCGAACAAATGTTGCAACCCAGCAGAATTCGAGAATCTGTAGGGCCTCAGGGCTCCTCGATATTGCCGGCACCGGCCCATTAGAAGCCATCGATTTAACCCCAAGGCATGGCCCAATTTGAGGGTCCCGGTCGCTCCAAGAACGGATTTCAAAAGGCAACGTCAAAAGTTGAAAGTCTAAATCCATGAAAGCCGAGGAACAAAAAAGAAAACCTGAAAAAACTGAAAGAAGAAAAGTCCCTCTTTTTACATTGCCAAAAACGTATCCACAAGAGACATTTTTACAAAATCCATCCCCTGGGGACTGCATACAAGTGGAAAAAGAAAGAATGCAAATGACTTGGGGACTACTCTTCATCACCACTATCTTCGACCTCATCTAGGACAATTAAAAGCGCCAGTTCTCTCTCCAATTTGCGGGCTTCCTCGAGATCAACTGACAGATCGATGCCCCGGGCTTTGATCTCCTCCAAGGTTTCTCTCCTCGCCTCCCCCTTAGCATGATTAATAGCCCGAGCTAGCTTCTGCTCGGCTGCTATTAATACATCACGAGCTATTTTATGCATCGTGGCTGCGTCATCCTGATAAGTGGCAGCATTTCTTTCAACCTCAGACTTGGCCGCGGCCAAGGCAACAATCTCCTTGTGAGCATTCTTGAGAAGATCATGGAATGACGCTAACTCCTTAGTCATTACCTCACTTTGCTTCCTCAACCCGAGTATCTCCGTGTTCAGTCGACTAATTTACGAACCATTTTGCTCTACCTACAAAAGAAAGGAAAGCCAATTTATGTCGGAATACGGGAGCAAAGGTCGGGTACAAGTATGGCAAAATACCTGCGCAGCAAGGTCAGCCTTTTCCGGGAGCTCCCTCTAAAGCAACTCGGAGCACTCCTAATTCCTTCTCTCCCCAGGCAGAGCGAGCCTCCAAATCCCGCAGCATCGAGATAAGTTTCTTACACTCCTTTTCATGGTAAGAAAGCTCCTCGCAGAGCCGAGAGAGGGCATGATTGTACATATCCTTGCACTACGACATAGCGGAAAAGTTAGAAAGACGGAGAATGACGCCCAAGACTAAAAAAAATATACGAAAGATAGCTATCACCTGCTGCATGAATCTCTCCGCCGCCTTGACGACGCTAGGAAAGTCAAGATCGATGCTATCGCTAACACTGTCAAAAAAGTTGGCAAGGGGGCCTCCCCTTTTGAGAGGAATCATTGCTTTGACGACGTTCGCTTCTTGAGCGTCCCTCAGTTCCCCTGACGAGACCTGAAAGCACGAGATGAAATCATTCATGTTGCTGATTTCCCCAAAAGGCAACCCCTGCTCTTGAAAAGCTCGAGGCCCCGACCCTTCAGGACCGATGGCAGCTCCCCCCAACGGAAGTTGCGCTAAACCCGGTCATGCGATCTGAGGCCACACTAACACCCTCCTCAGGGGTCCCCGATTTGCGGGACCGATCTGAGTCAGCCATTCAAGACTCAGCAGCCTTCAATCGAGGCACCTGCGAGGCTCCCGCGCGTGACCTTGTCATCCATGCTAACTGGCACTAATCGTCATCCTCATCTTCGGCACCAGGATTTTCCCCTGAAGTTGAAGCGAAGGTCCTAGCAGCGGCTTGATGCTCGAGTGACCAGGGTTTCTTTGTCGTAGGAAGGTCAACAGCCGCCTTGCCTTCTCTCTTCTTGCCCTTGCCGGGCTTTGAAACCTCCATCCTACCACTAGGGGGCAGCCTCATCTCCATATTTTCGCCAAGGCCTGCACAAGCATGATAACCATAATTTGTCAACACAAGGGGTGCAGGGAGAAACACAGAAACGCAAATCTAAGATATAGACAGCAAAGAAGCTCTACCATGATTCTTGGCCACCCATCGTTTCTTGGCCAGGTCGGTCCAAGACCGAACATGATACGAAAACACAGCATCCAGCCGTCTGATCCACCTCGACATGTCTGAAACCGCCTCGGGGTACCAGGTAGCGGCTGTGTGAAACGATAAAGAGATCATCATTCCGGGAAAAAAGGAAGAAAATTACAAAACATGGTTAAGAGAGAGTCGCTTACGCTGTGTGTTCCACCTCTCCGGGAAAGGCATTTTTCGGGCTGGAATGATGTCCGATGTCCTTACCCGGACGAACCTGCTCATCTATCTTTGGTCCTTCCCCTCATCGGTGCTCGAGAAAAATGATTTTTTGGATCGATGATGGAGCCTGATCAAATGGTTGAGGGTAAAAACCTCACCCACAACCCCTTTGGTAAAATGACGGAGCATCAGTACTATCCTCCAGACAGCGGGATAGACCTGGCCGAGCGTCACTTGATATTTGTTACAAAAATCAAAGATAACCGGATCTATTTCCGGGGGAGAGGATTCAAAAGATTCAGAGGACTCAGCAGGACCCAAGGTGAACGGGTATGTATACACATGAAGGAAGCCGGTCTTGTAGTCCGTTATATTTTCATCGGGGCCAGGAATTTCAACCTTCACTGCCTTGCCCCATCGGCAGTCTATCCTTACTATTTCGATGTTGGTCACAACACTAATGTATTAGGACACATGTTCACATCGGCCCGGTGTAGATGAAGTGGTATCGACGATAAAATCTTTTGACATATCAAGCATGGAGGGAGTACATTATTCCAAGGTGGGCACTGCTTTGGCTTTCTCCTTAGATGACCGAGATGAAGATGCAACTTCATTCCGCCGAAGAACTGTTCCAGAAGTCTTGGCCATAGCAATGGTAAAATTTTCTCTCAAAGCAAGATGGAAGAGTGTAAAAGAAGATGGGTATGGACTCGTGAATTTGAAGATGCTACGAAGATGAGGATTATAAAACATTCGATATATTTATAGAAACCGCTTGGGCAGTGGAAAGGACGAGCCAATAGCAGTTCGTGGGTTCCTTGATAATTGCATTTGACGGCGACCCTCGCATGTTTTTTTGGGACATGGAATTTAATGCTCTTATAGGTTGACGTCACATCAATGATGCCCTCAGAACGATGGCTCAAAATCGTTTCCTATTACTTCATTCCAGGAAACGCGGAGACTATCTGTATACGGTGAAATCGGAGGGTCCGATTTCTCGTCATTGAGGTATTTTGGGAAGTCATATCAAGATCTCGAGGCTGGGAGGTTGCGGTCGAGTTTTCTCCTTCGATGTCCATTTACGCTCGATCCAATGATGATGCCGAGGATGGGGAGTTCCCAAGGTGAGCAGATAGCACTAGTAGAGCCTGGTATCGCGTTTAGCCGTCCCATCTCCATACCTTTACAATTAATGCATTTTGTACTATGTTGGATTTTTCCTCCTATATAAAGGGGATCCTTACCACTTTGTAGAGGGTTGCTGTTGCTTCAACTATTCTACACAAGATAAATAACAACTCTCCCTCTCTCTTTTCTCTCTAACTTACTCGCTCGATATTATCACTTTCATTTATTGCTTTCATACTTGTTCTTCATTTATTGCTCTCCATAGACCATCAAGAGCCTCTAACAATTATATTCTAACTTTTAACCCTTCCCCGGTTATCCCCGATAGCTCGAGCCCGAGCCTAGGCATCGACCTCGAGGCCCCTCATAGGCTAGTCCGAGGCCCGAACAGCTAACCCCCTGGTGCGCTCACAATCTTATTTTAGCTTGCGTTTATCTTTTATCTCCACACATCTAGCATTAACTGCTGAAACAACTAGCATAAAAATAGATCACGTATTTTTAGAGTCCCAACAACAAATTTAATTGTTATTACTATTTTCACGGTAACCAATATATATATATATATATATATATATATATATATATATATATATATATAGAGAGAGAGAGAGAGAGAGAGAGAGAGAGAGCTTATATAAGATGTATATATAGTTTATCGAATATAGCTTATATAAATATACAATACTATACTATATGTACATCTTATATAGCTTATATACTATATGTGAGCACGTGATTTTTTCCGACTAAAATACTCCTACAAAATTCTTAATATATATATATATATATATGAGAGAGAGAGAGAGAGAGAGAGAGAGAGAGAGAGAGAGAGCTAATTTTATATCGAATGCAGCTTATATACTATATACTTGGTAATTAATTGTTTGCATTTAGTTACATTTTACATGCATTTTTAACATTTTAAAATTATAAGAAAATACCAAAAAAATATCTGAAATATTCATTTCACAGGATCTCAGGTTTAATTGCATTTAGAATTTAATTATTAAACAAAAATCACAAAAAAATAATTGTCATTTTTACATTTTTAGCTTTTAGTTTTAAATTAGTAATTTTCTTTCATTAGTTTTAAGTTAATTAATTATTTAAATGGTAGAAATAGATTATTAAGTTAAATTATACAAATTATATGTAAATTAGGATTTAATTTAGGTTTTAATAAATTTGAGTAGGATTTTAAATCAAGGAAAAAAAAGGGAATTAAGGTCTATTTTGGATCTCTATTAAAATCTGGCCCAAAAATAACTTCAATGATCCAAAACTCACTTCAAATCCGCCCAGCCCAAATCTCCCATTCCCGGGGTCCGTTTTCCCACCAAACGACGTTGCTGCGCACCAAAGCTACGTCGTTTTATCCTCCCAATCCCATTAAACGACCAACTCCCTCTAATTATCTCATAAATCAAAACACCCCCCAAAATTAAAAAAAAACCCTAGCACCCATATTCCTTCTTCTTCTTCTTCTTCTTCTTCAGCAGAGCAGCGGCGCACCTCAAAACAATCACCTCTACAATCACCTCGGTCGTCTTCTTTGGCGAGTTGAGGCCGCGCTCCGGCTGCTGCTCCTCTTAATCTCCTTCTCCGGCGAACTCGGCTGAGAAATCGAGTGGTAAGCACCTTTCTTCTCTCCCTGTAGTTTCTTCTATGCGTATCACTTCCATCGGAAACCCTAATATTTTTTTATTCAATTATTTTTGTAAAATACGAAATGTCACTTGGGCTCAATCTGGTTTGATTTTTATTTTTATACTTGGACGAACAACTTACACGAAATACAGGTGGCTTTCTTGTAATATGTTTTGTGTAAATAGGAATGGATAATTGTCTCTCTATTTCTGAGAGGTCTCAAAATTGCAACCATGATGGACGGGAACATGTAGTTACTTGTATTTAATTGATCTTACAATAGTGAATGTCATGAGGTTGGGATGGTCAGTAAACATAAAGAAATTATTAATTTGCCATTTTCAATATTTATTGCTCTTCTCTCCATGGGATGCTAAACTTAGTAGCTTTATTGCACGATTGATGACTTCTTCTCACTCTAAATTTCATGTTTGCTTGGTCTGTGTGCTTGATGGTTGTTGGGTATTGGGTTGATATTGTGCTCTAATTAACTGATCTTGGGATATTTTTATCAATATAGGTTGGTATGCACCAGCAACTAGTTCTTGCTATGATGTGTCCATTTGAATTAGCATGAGAACCTAGAATTGTTTCTTATCTAGGCCTTCTTTTCTTTAGTCAAATTTACTAGACAAGGGCAAGGCAACATTGGCTTATTGACATCTGATTTTCTTGAAAAATAAGTTGGTTTTCTTTTTTGCCTTGTATCATCATTCATAAGGTTTGTCATGTTATTGTCAGCCTGCAGAGTTATTCCCAAGACAATCGTGCCTAGAGAGGTATGTCTGCTGTAATCTTGAAAAGTCTTGGGCCTTTCTTGATTATTATATTTTTTAGAAAAATAAAGAAAACCTCAGTAGTATATTCCATGGTTTATGAGTTGAGACTTTGAGTTATTTAGGAGTTAGGAGTGCTTTACTCTTTAAAGTATTAACAATATTTCTGTCAGTTTTGATGTGCAAAAAAAATTATATTCTTACATATTTCATTGTCTGTGCTTTCCTTTTCCTTGTAATTTTTCTGGGGGTCTGAAGAACACTGCTTCTTTCTTGGTCCTTATTGGCCTTATCCATAGCCTATAGTACTTTGGGCAGTTGGCTTTTCACTAGTTTTATGCATTCTTAGGTTGCTAATATTTTCTCTGATTTTTCCTTTTTCTGAGTAGCATAGCATGCTTTATTCACTATGTTTCCTGCTGTTAGAGCTCTTGTAGTTTTCCCTCTTGGCTCTTTGTGATTTGTTCATTGTTTTTAAACTCAAGTAAATTCGTGGAATCGTGAGGAAGAGCATGAATGGTCAGAAACATGCAATCTCTATTTCACAATCATGTACTTTTTTTCCTATTCCTTAATTTTAAGAAGACTACATCAAGCTTGTAAAGCAAAATATATGTATCTACTTTTCTCTTATATATTTCTTATTCTCAGGCCATACATTCTAAACGTTTAGATATGTGAATTAAATTATTTTTTTTCCCCTTGAGTAGAGCATTAGTGAAGTGTGATTTTTTTCCTTTTAGTTTTCTGTGTAGTATGAAGCTAGACATTCAAGTCTTGCTTCAACTCATGTTAACTTGTTGAGTGCTTGTTGATGTGACGGTGCAAATCCCCCTTTCACTGCTTTGTTTTGTTTCTAAGCTAGGTAAAGCAATGGCATGCATGTAGGTAATACTGATGAATGCTCTCATTCTCCGAATTTCCTGAGCATAGTTGAATGTATATTAAATTATCACCTTCCAATTTCATTTTATCTGGTTGTGTTATTTTCCTCTCCTTTTTTTTG
Source organism: Nicotiana sylvestris (assembly GCF_000393655.2). Taxonomy (NCBI): domain Eukaryota; kingdom Viridiplantae; phylum Streptophyta; class Magnoliopsida; order Solanales; family Solanaceae; genus Nicotiana; species Nicotiana sylvestris. The sequence goes on along the minus strand of NC_091057.1, from coordinate 89,660,094 downwards.
AATCAACCTCATGTAGCAGCTTGGAACTTGAAAATCAGCATGAATTTGCATCAGAGATTAGTAAGGTTCGGAAACAGAACAAACATATCATGATGTCGTTGAAACTATGTAAGCTATTATAGCTCTTAGCTCAGTTGGTGAAATTAAAGTTGTGCTGATATTCTCTATCGAATTGGCAAATACCTCGACTATGGTTTATCAGCAAAGCATAGTCGTTTTTATCGCCCAATGCTCGACTATGGTTTATCAGCAAAGTATAGTCATTGATGGTAGTAAGTCTGAGGCATGGCTCTGTTAATTTTCTTTTTCTCTACCAAATTCCTCGGCATAATAAAGTTTACTTGATTGCACCACTTCCAGGTTTTCGTCCAAATATCAGAAGAAATCAGAAAGTAATGTTTGACAGAATGGAAACATTTTGCTCGAAATCAGAAATCAGTATGTAACGTTCTCTCTTCAAAGGGTATGAACTAGGTTTTTCTCATCGTCAAACTAATATGTTTATCTAGTGGTGTATATGTTTCCTTTCTTTAGCCAAAGTCCTTAGGTTTTGCAATACGATATGTTAATAAAAATAGTACACATATAGACCTTTTACAACAGCTGAAGTAACAACTAAAGGGCTTGTTCTTTTTGCGTGAAACAGGACATCATTTTTACTAAAACGATTAGCACATGAACATGATATCTGCATTTTGGTAAGTGTGGCAGTAACATAAACATAACATTATGTTACTGCATGGATCAGTGTCTTCTAATGCACCTTTAACTGATGGATTTGATTTCCTTTTAACTGGATCAGTGTATTAGGCAACATTAGCCAGAAAATTGAACGAGTGTAGTTGTTATGTACTTACTATATGAACCTATTAATGGTTTAGCTAATCTAAAAGTAATTTCCGTTTTGTATTAATCCACTGATTTAAAATTACACTCACAAGTAAAATTTGACTAAGTAGTTTATACACCAGTACTTATTTCTTATTCTATTGTTTGCTTCACTAATTAATATATATTTTATGATTAATGTTTAATTTTTTCCTGAATCGTGATATTAAAAAGTATGACTAAAATTATGACTCTTGTTTCACAGGCACATGAATGTGCAAATTCTTCAGGGGTAAATTTATTAGACAAAGTGACTACATTACAATTATTCTTGTATTCCAATTAGACTTTCATTTCAGATAGATTTTATTTTATTTATGTATTTTAATTTATGGAGTTTGTAATGAGATATTATCTCAAATATAGTACTAATTTTTTAGAATGATATGATCATGGATGATATTTTTTAGGACTGTTTTGGTTGTTTTAAGCTCTAGATGGTAGTATTTTGTTATTGAAAACCAACTGGGAATCTCTCTTTTTTTTGCCCAGAAATTCATAATTTCCGACCAAATTCGATCGGAAATTTCCAATACATACTCCAGATTATTGAAATTCGGTTGGAAATTATGAATTTATATATATTTTTTAAATAAATCAACAAATTACAAATAACTATTGAATTAAAATAAAAGAAAATTAATAGTTTCCGACCGATTTCGGTTGGAAATTTGAAAACTAAAAAAAATATTTAATAATTTCCTACCGATTTCGGTCAAACATTTCCGATCAATTGCGGTCGGTACATGTTTGCGACCATTATTTTTCTGTCCAATTAAAATTGGTCGGAAATTGCGGACGAAAATCACCTGATTTCTAGTAGTAAAGTTTGGTGATGAGTGCCACGTTGCTCATGGCAAGGTAGAGATAGGAAAGCAAGTATGTCCGGCGTAATGATTTTCCTGCAAAACGACCTCTGAGTGGGTTGTCCGGATGCCTTGAACCATCCCAACCTGGTCTAGCTGGAAGAAACTTTGGAGCATTTGCAACCACTACCATTGATATAGATGTCTCTCTTGCTGGAGTGATCATAGGGAAGAAGGGTGTGAACTCAAAACAAATATGTCAGCTTATTATGTCAAGCTCTCTATAAAGGAGCACGAAAGAGATACTAATAAAAAGAAGGCAAAATACATAGGTTACCCCTTGAACTATGGATCAAATCCCTCTTACACACTTTCTGAGCACGAAAATTATCTTACACACTCAACATTTTCAAAGTATATCTGATACACACCTGTTTTGCTACGTGGCTTTTACGTGCTTAACATAAAAAGATGAGCGCGTAAAATTGTAAATATTTTGTCTAAATCCATATTTTTATGCCACGTGCCATATTAATAATATTTTCCTTATTTTTTGATTTTTATCAAAAGAAAAAAGCTGCCAAACTTCTCTTTTGTCTCAGGTCCTTCCCAAACTACCAGGACACCCCCCTCCCTCCCCCTCTCCGGTCTTCCCTTCCCATCGTCTCTTTTGCAGTATAATCAACCAAAACTCTGATAAATTTTTTAAAGAAGGTGCTGTAAATTTTCTTTAAGATTGCTCCTCTAAACTTCTCTCTTGCATCTTTTTTATCATTAAAATCCACTAAAACATCCAATCTTTACCTTTAAAAAATGTATTTCATGAGAATGACTAAAATTCTAAAATTTCCAACTCAACTTCCTTCATATAAGGGAAGATTTGAGATTTTTATTCATAATGGAGTTGTTTAATTAATGAAAAGAAAAAACTGATTATGATTTTGCTCTATTTGGTTGTGTATGAGATCTGAATATGGAGGAGGGAAATGGAGAACATAGGAGTTGCAATTTTAGTTTTTATCTCTTTCATTTTCGGTCTTGGGTTTGTTATGGATGAATCATTGTAAAATTAAATTTGTGTGAAGATTAAGAAGTGGTGGTTATGGCTTTTTTCCGGTGGATTTGCAACGGCGGAGGGCAAACGAAGATGCAGGTGTTGGAGGATTTTTTAAATCGGGGGTATAAGAGTAATTTTAAATATTTTCTCTAAAAAAATAATAATAATGACACATGTCATGATCTTATTGGTGCGTGACATTACACATATTTTTATAAACTGGTCAAGGAAAAAGAGGTGGGTATTAGAGACACTCTGAAAAGGTTGAGTGTGTAAGATGATTTTCGTGCTCAGAAAGTGTGTAAGAGGGATTTGGTCCATATTTCAGGGGGCAACTTATGTATTTTGCCTAAAAGGAATGTTGAGCTCCAAGGAACCTTTGATCAGATCAATCAGGCTAGTGCCATGTTACAGGAGCTCATATCTAATGTTGGTACACCTACAGGTGGGTCAAAAAATGCCGCCCCATTTACTCAGGGTTCTGCTGGCCCAACAACATAGCAAATGCAATCCCACAGTTGTGCGAATTTTGCAAAATGCTTATGCACGTTTGGAGAAAAATGTCATTTTGCTCATGGGGCTAGTGAGTTGCAGAAGCCATTGGCTTGGTTTTCATACTATGTATTAGCAAAAATAGTGTTTGCCAATAAAAGATACTGTATGGGTCAAAATCTGATCAAAAGAAATCTACTTAAGGGAGAACGGCCTGGGGTCGGCCAAGTCAAAGTCACATTTCGGAAGCAACACACCAGCAAGTAGTCCGGCTATGGCTGAAGTCGAGCACACATGAGGCTCGTACGGTTGGTTCGACACTTAGCCATTTTAAAGGATTATTCCATAGGATATTCAAGAGAAGGGGGTACACTGGTTAAGGACCGATGGGTAATGAAAGTGTTTTATATAAATACTAGGAGAGAGAGTAATGAGGGGGGCAGTAAAATTATCCAAGAAGAACACACCTTTCGGAGAGGAAAGATGGTCCATGACCTAAGATCCATCTTCAAAAAGAGAAAAGAGCTTAGAATCTTGATATTCATTTGTAGTTTAATCTTCTCAAGAAAATACAGATCTGTCTAGCCCACAGTCGGGTGAATCGTTTCTGTTGCTATTTCTCTTTTCCATTTGATATTATGTAAATTTCCATCTTTCATTATATTGTGGAGTATGAGCGGGACTATATTGGCCTTTCACACTCAACTATAATGGTTTATACCTGTTTGTGGTTCCTGATCTAGAAATGATTATCTTTGGCTAAGATTTATCCTGTATCTTCTTATTAAATTCGTTTAGCAAAAAGGGCCTAAAACTTTTTGGTCGAATAATTTTGCACCGTCTGTGGGGATTTCCTAGCCAAAGTTTTAGTTTCCTCTAGATTTAAACTCGGTTCTAGTTCTATTTCCCTTTCGTTGTAACTTCATCCTTTCGCTACGAACACAAATTTGAGGAATTCGTAGGCAAGATCTTGAAATAGCCAAACCAATTTTTAATCTAGACCCTTGCATGAAATCGAAATTATGTCTGATATCTATACGAAAACTACGCTTCGGTGTAGTTATAATTTTGACACGTTACGAATGCAAGCTGTCATATTAGGGCTTTGGCCATCACGTATTTAGCACGTCCACAATCCTGTCACCATGTTAGCGCTAGATACCAATCTATACCTTATGCATACAGCCCTCTCCCTCTCAGAAAGGAATAATAACCTGTTATGTAATTCCTTGAAATGACAAAACTCGTTCCCGCCTGTGTGCTTGTGGTGTGGATTATGTTTCCATTTCTTCATGCACTCGGGACTGGATCGGATTGGAACTTGAACTCGAATATCCCAATGGGCGAAGTAAGTCATCAACCCACAAGGTGCCCAGATTCGACTAACGCCGAAGCTAAGTACGAGGCTGAGATCGGATATGAAACTAGCACTCTCAGTTCATTGCCAATCAGATCGAAGGGACTTTCCAGACCCAAGTAGCGGAGACGGCAAAAACACCAAGCCAAAGACCCACAAGATGTCATCAGAGTTCGATGGATATCAGCTCAACCAATGGTAGCAGCTACGAAGCATAGCCAAAGAAGGGAACATAGTCTCTCCCTTCCACTCGTCAACCAATCAGTCGAGGTAACAAACGATTTCGTTTGGCTTTAACTTGCTATTTATTTTCAGAGTGGGACAGGAATAGGGGCATCCTCACAGACACGTGAACATGGAGCAAACGCCATCAAAATAGCACACCAAGAAAACGCTTTGTGCCATATCATCCTGCAGGCAATGGTCGAGCGAAACCTACCCCCCCCAAATAAGTTGGTACTCAACGCCATAATGGAAAAGTCTGTATATACTGGGACTGGGTCACCAGCCCGGAAAACATACGAATCTCTCCAACATGCAAACATAACACAAGTGTGTGAAACTCACCCACACACTCGCCAAAGCCACTATGCGACAACACAACTAGCTAAAATTCGATCTTGTACATACATTAAGATATACCAAGCTTGAGCGAGACATTCATCGCCCCGCCTATCAACTATCTCTCCAGGCCGAGCGATGAAGGGACTAGATAGACTAAGACTCCTCGAATGTATGTATGGACTGTACAACAACATGTAGTATTCTCCAATAAATGAGTAAAAGAAGCAACATACAGAATTCTTACGTAACTCCACTACCAACACAGGAAATGTACATTTGATCTCGCTCGAATTTACAGCAAGAAAAATTCGACCCCACTCGAATTAGCAAGTCAAATTTGATTCGATCGAATTAACAAGTCAAAATTTGGCCTCACTCGAATTGGCAAGACAAATTCGACCTCGCTCGAATTGGCAAGTCAAAATTCGACCTTGCTCGAATTGGCAAGTCAAATTCGACCTCGCTCGAATTAGCAAGACAAATTCGACCTCTTTCGAATTAACAAGTCAAATTCGACCTCGCTCGAATTAGCAAGACTAATTCGACCTCGCTTGAGTTAACAAGTCAAATTCGACCTCGCTCGAATTAACAAGCTACATTCGACCCCGCTCGAATTAACAAGCTACATTCGACCCCGCTCGAATTAACTACCGAAATTCAGGGACTTATTGCATGAAGATCCAGGAAATTCGAAAAGAAAAGATAAGGAAAGGCCAAAGACATTCAATCAAGGACAAATCAACTATTCCATTCAAAGGAAAAATAGTGTCTTACAAAGGGCCAAAAGGGGTTCCCACCCAACTAACTGAGTACTGAAAAACTAAGTGCAAGAGGAAAAATTAAGTGCAAAAGCTTCACTTAGCATTATCGCCATCCATGACGTCATCTCTCTCCCTACTTGATTCAGCGGCTTCACCTCAACCGTTACCCTTTCCATCAGAATGTTCATCATCAAAGGTAAGACCATCCTCGACCTCATCGTCTCCACTAACGTCCGATGTCGCGGGGTCATAACCGCGGGCAAGCCGGGCCTCACGCGCTTTAACGCAAACTTCTTCGAAAGTGGCTTCAGGAACATTCCCCGCTGCCAACAAGCCCTTATTTATATCCCGCTGAGCCTCAGCGTGGATCAACATCTCGTACAAAGGGCGAGGAACGTCAACAGAGGCGGAAGCAAGAGAAGCAATCAAAGCCAACAATCGCTCCCTCTAATTCTCAAGAGCAACAATTTGATCACCCAGGCTCAAGACATCTCCCTCAATCCCACCAATTTGCTCATCAAGCCGCGCCTCCCTCACAACGGCCGTTTCCATCTCAGTTGCTTGTTCTGACCTTAGAACGTGAATAGAATCTTCCAGTGTCGCAACCCTCGCCAATGCTGCTACTCGGGCTCCCTCAGGCCTTTCCAGCTCAGTCGCCTTCTTTTCGAACTTGGTCACCTTCTCCGCCAATTCAACACTTAGATCGGTGACTCTGGTGGCACTCTGCTCAAGCTCTGCCCGCAAGTCTACCACCTTCACCTGAAGATCAACACAGTCAGCCACAACCCCCTTGCCCACCTCGAGCTCTTCTTCTTTAGCCCTAAGCAGCCCCTCGAGTTTGCTGCATCTGCCAATGGACTGTAGCAGGTCCTCGTCCTTCCGCTCCAATTCCTCTCTAAGGGACTAAAAATTGCCGCCCGCCCTGAGTCGTGCATGCATCTCGCAGCACTTGTCACGGTATCAGTGGTACTTTGAAACCATTTTCTGAAAAGTGGCAACTCGCCTCTCCTCGCGGCGGATACTCTCAGTCTCCAAAATAAAAGTCAGAAGAAAGAAAAGAAAACAAAAAGAAAAAGTCAGCAAGAGTGGAAGACGTAAAACGGAGAAAGTAATAAAGAACTCTCCCTCAAAGCCATTTTAGCTACGCCCCGTGATAGGCTAGCATCGCTGATCTCCTGAAGGGACCTAATTTCAGTGGCGGAACAAAGAAGCTCAAATTGGGGCACCAGGCTCACCGTGTCCTCCAACAAATCGCAATCCGAAGAAATCTCGATCACGCGGGAGGAACCGTCCGTTCCCGCCTCAACTCGAGTGAACCCCGCCTCAAACATGCTTATGTCCTCAGGGTCAATATCTCAACTGGATTCATAATCATCTATAACCATGCCATTTGCCCTCTCACTAGCCAAAAAGGGAGCAGGGGCCTATTGTGAAGTCGATGGACCACTCAGAATGATGGCAATGGCCTTTGGGATCTGCCCCTACCACGGTAGACTCCAGCACGCCAAAAATGGGCAGCACCTCCACGCCCAAGGGGATACAATCTCCTCGTCTAAATTAGCATCACCATCAGGCTCAAACAATGCCAATACGGGATTACCCCTCGAAGGCCCCTCAATCCCGGGTACCCTATTAGCCCTTATTCTCCGTCTCTTTAATTGAGCTTCTTTGCCATCGTCCTGAGATGATTCGTCCACCAAATGAACTGCGGGAATCAAAGCTTCCTCCTGACGACCGATTCTGGGAGGGGTCGTAGTCTCTAAAGTAGCAGCATCCTAAACGCTCTCACTTGTAGCCGCAATTAGTATAGGTCCGATTGAGAGACTCGACTGACGGAAAATAGGTATGGGAGCCCTCACCCTCCTCGTGACCCTCTGACCCACCAACGAGAGATGCTTAAACCAAAGAGGAAATAGGGGAAGGAAAATGCAGAAGAAAGGGCAAAGTGACTAAGGGCAGGACGAGATGACTCACCAGTAGAGGGTCTACGCTCAAATCTCTCGTGGAACGACGACCATTCACGAATCCCCATCGTATGGGGGAAAGCCTGGCTCACCCACTCGCGGATATCAGTGACTAGTGGAGGAGGTACCTTCTCGACTGCAAAATAAAGAAAATGGAAACAGAAGAACAATCAAATCACCGGAAGGGGACAACAAGCAGCCGTTTAAAAAAAACCTTGCGGGCATAATTCCACTCCTCAAGAAACCAGTTAGGATTTGACACCACGTGCTCCATCCTCACAAAGAAGAAGTTCTCCCAAAAGTGGTGATTGGTCTTATCATCCATCTTCACCACCAAGCCCTTGGTCTCGCGATGATGAAGATGTATCATAGTACCCCTGTAAAAACTAGGTGAAGCAAGTGACAGAGAGATATCCCCCGGCCGGCCAGTTCCGCGTACTTGGTAAGCATGAGGAAGATCTTGTATATATATGGAGAGAGCTGAGCCGGGAACACCCCATAATAGCGATAGAAGTCCTCAGCCAGGGAAAGAAAGGGAAGTGGTTACCAATGACGAATGGGTACGCATAGAATGTGCAATACCCTGGGCAATGTATTTGCACTACGTAGTTGCCCGCAGGTATGAGTTCGACGTAGTCAGGAATCCTCCATTTAGCCTTAAGTGCATCGAGTGCCACAACATCCATTTGGGAAACAACGGGTTCAGGCTCACCATCAGGAAAGTTCTTGAAATCAGTCCTGGTCTTCCCCGAACGTGGATTTATTTCATCCATAGTTGGGAAATTCTCATCTTCCGCATGACTACCCCTTCTTCATGAAAGGGTATATCAGTTCCCGATGCAGCGACGTTGACGGCTCTATCAGAGTTAGAGGATGCACTAGCCATCTCCTTGTTGGTTGCGTAGATGAGGAGTGCTGAGAAGAAAAGGGTAATAATGACAGGAAACTTTATAGGAAAGGAGATGGAAACGCAAGAATCGGAAGAAGTAGAAGGTAAAGCTTGAAGCTGTTCAAAGGATTAAGAAACTTAGTAACCCAAATAAGACATTTTCTTCTCTATTTACAAGAACACAGGCATCTCGAGCGGGAAAACCAAATGCCACCACATTAACTCCAGAACGGAAGAGGAATAGGTAATGACGTAACGGATTGGAAACGTACACCATAATGACGCATGACAAATTGATGTCATTGGAAACTGACGTAACAGTCATGATTAGTTCTCAAAGAGTCACATTATTATCTCACCATCAAGGGTTCGCACCTCGACCAAGATGCTCAAATTTCTCAACTCGCAAATCGGCGGGGTCTGCCCATCGAGCTCGTCTGAAGACGACCTCGATAGGTGGAGAGACTAACTGTATGAGTCAAAATCTGATCAAAAGAAGTCTACTTAAGGGAGAATGGCCTGGGGTCAGCCAAGTCAAAGTCACGTTTAGGATGCAACACACCGGCAAACAGTCTGGCTATGGCTGAAGTCGAGCACTCATGAGGCTCGTACGGCTGGTTCGACACTTAGCAATTTTAAAGGACTATTCCACATGATATTCAATAAAGAGGGGGTACACTGGTTAAGGACCAATGCATAATACAAGTGTTTTATATAAATACTAGGAGAGAGAGTAACGAGGGGAGGGGGCAGTAAAAAGATCCAAGAAGAACACACCTTTCGGAGAGGAACGATAGTCCATGACCTCAGATCCATCTCCAAAAGGATAAAAGAGCTTAGATCTTGGTATTCATCTGTAATTCGACCTTCTCAAGAAAATACAAATCTGTCTAGCCCACAGTCGGGTGAATCGTTTCTGTTGCTATTTCTCTTTTCCATTTGATATTATGTAAATTTCCATATTTCATTATATTGTGGAGTACGAGCGGGACTATATTGGCCTTTCACACTAAACTATAATAGTTTATACATGTTTGTGGTTCCTGATCTAGAAATGATTATCGGAAACGGAAAAGGGTCTGATTTATCCCTGTACTATGGTAAATTGTTTAAAATTATCCCCAGTTATACTATTGGACCATAAAAGTCCATGCCGTCCAACTATCTTAACAAATCTGCCCTTAGTTAGACGGAGGTGCCACGTGGTATCCATCCGTGCCTGTTTTAAATCTGGGCACATAAGAGACGACCCGCTCCATGAAACCCGCCAACCCAAATAATACCCCAAAGCCACTGGCCAACGATTTATAACCCAAATTAAACCCCAACCCTAATTTATACTCCTGCTGCCATCTCCATCAAACCCTCTATGTTATTAGCTCCATCAAGACAACCCATTTCAATAAATTTCATCATAGATGTCGGATTCTAGTGCTACATCAAAGAGGATGTGCCATTGTGGAGAGATTGCCAACCACTTTTGATCGACCACACCTCAAAATTCCAGAAGAAGATTCTATAAATGTGCAAAACCTGAAGTAAGTTTGTTAATTGTTTGTACAAAAATTGAAGTTTTATTCCTTCTAACCTAATTATTGTTCATTTTCGCTAGAATGAGTCGTGTGGATATTGGGAATGGCAAGACGAACCTTTTTTGGATAGAGATTTGGTAGAAATCAATAAGTTGCAGTGTAAATTAGATGCTGCTAATGTTACAATCAATATGTTGAAGCAATTATTGGAGTCGTGCAAGATAGAAAGAGACAAGTTGTTGGAAAAAGTTGAAGATTTGGAGGTTGCAAAAAATGTTGAAGTGAACAAAGTAAGGGAAATCGAAGATAAAGTGGTTAAGATGGAGATGTTTATTTGAATTTCAGTTGCACTTTTTGTTGGTTTTGTTGCGACAATGTGGATGAAGTAAATTGGGTTTGCTGAAGATGGCATATGGTCCATATTTCACTTGTTAATGTATGTTCCTAATTACTAGAGTTTTTTTGTCATTGTAAAATAATTACATCAATTGTTAATGTTTGTTTCCAAGTAATAGTGTTTTGATGTTCTATGTTTCCAAGTACTAGTGTTTTGATGTTCTATCTACTGACTTGTCAATTGTTTGAATTTAGTTTGAATTGTTTTATGGCATATGGTCCCTTTTTAAGCACTAGAACTTAGTTTGAAAACATAGATCACCAAAAACATAAACTTCACCAAACACAAATGCTTACAACATAGTACAGCACCAAAAATAGCACTAAAAAAACTGAAATTACATAACAAAAAACATAGTAACTCCAGTAGTTACATCACTAAAACAACACCAAAAACAACACTAAGAAACTGTAATTACATCACCAAAAACACAGTAGTTCCAGTAGTAATTTTCTGAAACAGCACCAAGAAAATGTAATTAACTCACCAAAAATTCAGTATTTCCAGTAGTTACATCACTAAAACAGCACCAAATAATTGTAATTACATCACTAAAACCGCACAAAAAATAGCACCAAATAATTGTAATTACATCACCAAAGAAGACAGTAACTCCAGTAGTTACATCACCAAAATAGCACCAAAAAACTGAAATTACAGTATACTAAAAGGGACACAACTGTCTATAAGTTTGAAGTAAATACATCTCATACAACAAAAAAATTATACTTTTGTCTTCAGTTTTTTTCTCCTTGATTTCAGATTCCCAATTCCTTCTTGCCCTTGTTTTTCCAACTGATTTGCAGTTACAGCATCCTTCCCCTTCCACTATAATGTTGGGGTTGAATATGGCAGATCTGTTGGTACACTAACACCACTATGATCACCTGTGAAGTTGATTGACCTTATTCCAGCTGGTATTTGTACCTGTTGTCTCATCCTAAGCCTTGTAGTTACTTCTAATATAACTCTTGGCCTAAGCACAACATCTTCTTCATGTCTAACTCTTGACCTAAGTATTCTTCCAGGTGTAGGCATGAACCTAAGCCCACTGTCCTGACTTGGTTGAGTGGCTTGAGGTGTTGAACAGTTGATATCATTTTCAACTTGAGGTTCAGTTTCATGTTCTATCAAACAACTTGGCTCTTCCTCTATTGCTTTCCTTTTGATTCTTTTTGCAGCGGGTGTTGAACTGGTGGTAGCCTGCTAAGTTGTGGAAGCCTGCTCAGTTGTGGTAGCAGGTGCTGAACTGGTGGTAGCCTGTTCAGTTGTGGCAGCAGCCTGCTCAACTTTTCCTCTCTTACTTTGCTTCTTTCCCTTGATTAAAATAGTTAAAAAGACAAGTTAGAAATATTCTTCATGTCTAGTATTTAATACTTTGAAGTTAATGTAAAATAATTACCTGATCACAAGTCCTTGCATTATGAGTTGTTTCTCCACATTTGCTACAAGTCATGATTCTTCCTTTTCTGGACTGTGACCACACTCCTTATTTTTTAACTGCCTCATCCTTCTGCCTATCTCTCTTAACCTTAGGTCTACCAGCCAATTTCACAAGCTCTGGAGGCTCCATTGCTTGAGATGGTTCAATCTTCCAAACCTTTTCTCCCCTGACATGTTGTATTTTGTGCCTATAAGTCAGCAAAAATGCCTCCTTGCTATACCACCAGTTGATTTCAGTGATTGGATCACCAGAGTCATGAAGTATAGCTCTAATAGCATGTGGACATGGGATTCCTATAAGGTCCCATGACCTACAAGTGCACTTCTTCACAACCAAATTAACACAATGCTTATCAGATCCTTCTGTTACTTCATAGCCATTTTGACCATTTGTATTTACTTCACACACAGTTTGTGCAATCTGCAGGTACTCATTGTACAAGTCCTTACATTTTAGACTGAAATCATGTCTCCAGCTCCTAACTTCTTCTACATGTTCTCTTAACAAGTTCATGGTCTTGATTATGATGTCATCTGACATCTTGATTATTGGCTTATCCCTTGCATCCACAATCCAGTGTTGTCCATGCATTCTTGTTTTCCGCAGTATTGTACTGTTTGTAACAGTTAGGCTTAATATGTCTAACATAATACCTGTGATGTGCTTGGGGAAGGACTGTTTTGACTGCATCAAGCAGTCCTTGCAGAACAAACAAAGATGTTCAGAATTGATTATCAAGTAAAAAGTAATTAGAAGATTGAATAACAGATCCGAAATTTCAGAAAACTTCACCTTTTGCATATCTGACATGAAGGTGATTCTTTCCCCTTCCTTGAGGTCCAAAGAAGATTGCAGCAGTTGTAGGAACCAATTCCAAGTATTTTTGTTCTCCTTTTCAACAACTGCCCATGCCAAAGGATAAAAATGATTCTATGAATCCTGTCCAACTGCCACTAACAGTTGGCCTTTGGCTTTGCCCTTCAAAAATGTACCATCCAAACCAATAAAAGGTCTCAATCCTAGATTGAAACCCATCTTCAAAGCATGAAAACACATATGCATTCTCAAGAACCTTCTTCTTCCTTCTTCAAGTGTACTCTTTGAAAGTGTAACAACCACATCACTACTAGGGTTACTTTCCCTCAATTCATTGGCATAAGCTTCTAGTTTATTGTACTCATCTGAAAAACTACCATCTAGTAACTCAAATACCATCCTCTTTGCCCTCTTGCACTTCACATGACTAACATTTAGCTCAAAGTTTCTCTTCAAATCTAACATCATCTCCCTAACCTTCTACTTAGGATTATCCTTTAACTTCTGCTTGAAATATTGTGCAATGGTACTAAAATCAACAGTCTTGTTATCAAATGCAGTGCCACAATCATGTTCAGTAGATAAAGTCTTGATTTTAACCCCACCAAACTTTTCTTTTGATATTAAGCACACACAGGGACAACCAACAATATCACAACTATACCTAAGCCTTTCTAGGTCACTCTTCTCCAATTTTAATCTTTTCTTGTTAGCCAGAGAATATAACTTCAGACACTTCCTAGCTTCAGGACATACCTTTGCATAACTCTTTGCAGTCACTAAGTTTTTCATTTATTTTCCTTTTCTTTTGTGCTTTAAGTGCTTCTAATTCTTCAGAATTGTATCCTTCAGAATTAGTACTAGAGTCAGATCATACATCACTTAAGCTACAATCAGTACCAACATCATCCACTATTTTATTAGATTCTTCTTCATATTGTACAATATTGGGAATAGAGTAAATATGGGGCTCACATTCATCTACACCATATAGGTTCACTACATTGAATTCATTGCATAATAACCTTTGTAAATGTCTAACACCATCATCCCCCTCAATCACATAAAATTTACCAGATGGGGCATCAACTATAAGTTGTTGAACCCCTAAAAATCCTAGCATATTTGTGAATTCATTGACTATGTCTATGTCTGAAAGTAAGTCGGAGTCATAACCTGTCCAAGTCTTCACCAATTTTCCTGTGTAGACAACTTGAGGCTCAGTAACACCATCTCCAACAACCAATAAAACACAATAGAAAAAAATATAATTAATGTAAAAATCAATAGTGGGAAGGAATAATTAATGCCAAAAAGAAATATTTTTTTATGACAAGAGGTCCCTCCCTAAAGAAAATCCAACATACCCGAATACTTTAATCAAATGACCACATAATTGGGGACCATCATTGTTAATAAACAAAGGAACAGTGCAGAATCTTTAGACAACATAAATATACTTTTGTGGAAAAGGACAAACAAACAAACCTCACATAACCCCACAAAATCCCACAAAACAAAGAATCAGGACTTAATCCCACAAAACCCCAGCAATAAATAAAGAAAAAAGGCGTAAACCATGCATGCAAACACTAGCAACTGACAAGAAATAAGGATATATCAATGAAATTTCAGAAACTTGAGTTAGATGTAGATGAAATCTAAGAAATCGAAACCCTAACATAAAAACCCTAAAATACGAAAAGAAAACTAAAAAATTGCAATACTAACATGAATAATATAGCAAAGACGAATGATTTTCATGGAGGAAGGTATTACCTTTATGGAATTTCGTCACTTCAAATCGGTTATCAACAAAGTTGTGAGAGTATTTTCATGTTCTAGATAGTTAGTGAGAGAAGAAAATGAAACGGGAAAAATGAAATGGACGAAATGGGTATTATTTGGTTTGTAAATGGCGGGTCGCGTTATTTGGGTTGGTGGGTTTCATGGAGCGAGTCGTCTCTTATGTGCCCAGATTTAAAACAAGCACGGATGGATGCCACGTGGCACCTCCGTCTAACTAAGGACATATTTGTTAGGATAGTTGGACGGGAGGGACTTTTATGGCCCAATAATATAACGGGGGACATTTTAAACAATTTGCCATAGTACAGGGATAGATCAGACCCTTTTTTCCGAATGAGATTTATCCTCTATCTTCTTATTAAATTAATTTAACAAAAAGGGCCTAAAACTTTTTGGTGGAACAGATAGAGCAAGGATAAACCTTGAAAGGATATTGGCCGTGCTGTACTAGTGTATTATTTCCAGCGAGTATTTGGTGGCCTCATAGACAGTCCATTGGTGACAGTCCTTTGATAGGGTCTTGTTACTGCCGCTTTAGAATAATTGGAGTTCAAAATTGAGAAATGTTAAAGAGCTCATAACAAGACCCTTTTATATCTCTGTTTACTATTTTATTACGTAGTAGCTAATAATAGCTCTTGAGACTCCGGCAAACAGTATCTACTGACTGAATTAACAGGAGCTTTAATGGAGCTTAAGCAAACATCTTAACCACATTGAAGATGTTGTATTCCTTCTGTTCCACATTATGTAGCACTACTACCATTTGGAAGACGTTTTTCTTTATTCGAAATTATCCAAATATTAAATATCGTAATTTAAAGTATTTTTTATGCATTTCTAAGAAGGTAAATTTTATTAAACAGTAGAAGATTTTATGTTCAATTAATAATGAGAATTAAATAGTTTGACTCGCGCACTTTGAACTCGTATTATGAACCCCTCGCTTAAAAGGGGCATTTGTATCTATACCCGCTTTTTGTGTCACGTTTTAACTTGTGTCCGCTTTACAAAAAAAATTGCAAGCGTACCCGCTTTTTCGCATAACTTCAGCATACAGGGCTGAAGTAACAAAGGCAATCACGCAAAACTTCAGCATTCTAGTAGCCGGGCCTGAAGTTCAGCTCTAGAGCT
Organism: Nicotiana sylvestris; assembly: GCF_000393655.2. Taxonomy (NCBI): domain Eukaryota; kingdom Viridiplantae; phylum Streptophyta; class Magnoliopsida; order Solanales; family Solanaceae; genus Nicotiana; species Nicotiana sylvestris. The sequence continues at coordinate 89,644,184 of NC_091057.1, read as the reverse complement.
GAAGTTTTTGTTTTGTAACTGGCGAACTTCAGCTCTAGAGCTGAAGTTTTTGTTTTGTAACTCGTGAACTTCAGCTCTAGAGCTGAAGTTTTTGTTTTTGTGCTTTTGTTTTGTAACTGGCGAAGTTTTTGTTTGTAACTGGCGAACTTCAGTTCTAGAGCTGAAGTTTTTGTTTTGTAACTGGGGAACTTCAGCTCTAAAGCTGAAGTTTTTGTTCTATATTTGATTAACTTAAGCATGTTTTATGCTCTCATGGTTTATGCTATCTGATCCAAACTCTTCTTTCTTTTGTCCAATATGTACGCAGTATACAAGGTATCCGTAGTTTTCACTCACGTTTAAGTTTGTCAACGCATTGGTCTCACCATCTTTGGGAATTAATCCTAGAGGAATCGAAGAATTCTATCGAGACAACAACATAGAGCATAGCAGCTTGCTGGATTCAAATAACACAATTGTATTGTGTTGAAGCCTGCAAAACTAACATGTGTGAGTGAAGTGGTGATTAAACGAGACAAAATATATAACTTTAAGTAGTAAGAATTGGCACTCAATATTCTGACTGAAATGAAAAACCACAAATGTTAAAACTGTTATCACTTAGAGGTATATTTTTCCAGAGGATCGTTGTAGAAGAAGAAAGAAGAATACAAAGGAGGGGGAGGAGAAAGGGGGTTGAAGTTGTTTAAAAAGTGGGTACAAGTTCAAAGTTTTTAAAAAAATGGATATAGGTTAAATGGGGGCGACCAAATAGGGCGCCCCGTGCAATTTTTACCACTTAAAATGAAAGTAATATAATTTGATTCTTTTTTCCGATAAAATATATACTGTAACCTTAAAATTTCAGTTTTACAATGGTGGTTCTCCGTGGAATTGCCAAACTCTCTGAAAACCAATTATTGTATCAAACAATTAATAAGACAATACCTAACAAGAAAATTGCCAAGTATTTCAAGTTTTGGCTCATCAATGGAGCATGTGAAGTTGCGAACGGAGGTCTTAGTTAATAGTTATAGCTGCTACCTTATCCTGTCCAACAATCTATAATCATTTCAAGCTTCTTTTATCAATAGAGCATGAAGAGGTAAGTCTAAGCTATGAATCCTGCCCTTCTCCACAGAAGCAGGGGTGCCAGAACACTGCTTAACCTGCAATAGTAGGAGAGAGGGGATATCACCCTTGAGCTTTTTAAACCTAATCGAAGAAATTAATGTACGATTTCCTCTTTCAATATTGGTACATACCATAAGACATGCACGACCTTCATTTCCCCTAGAGCTCGACCTTGAACAAATCGTCCTTAATCAGTGTATGCATAAGATAAGCTGCTGAATTTTGCGCAGTGCCTCACCCAACTATTATCTTCTGTCCTTCGAAATATATGTGGCTGTTTGGAAGGGAATGTTTCTTTCCAATCTGGGTGTTGGATTAGATAGTCCCACTGCCTGTAGAAAGAATTTGTTCAAATGATGTTTCACATGGATAGCCAGCTGACATATCCGTGAACGTGAGAAAGGAACTAGTGTATCATTATTTTGGAACTATTGTAGTACCTTCTTAGGCCATCCACGAAATCTGGAGCCTCGGCAGAAGGAGAAGTGGAACATGTAAGAAGGATTTCTTGGTCAGATAAATTCTGTAGCATGAGCGCTATATGTATCTTACGCATGCTCCTATGTCAAAAAAAATGGAGTTCATTAGGAGATATATTTAAAACATCAAAGAGGCCAAGCTTTAGTGGCATAGGCAAACAAAAAATGTGTAACCAATAGATCACAGATTTGATGACAATGGTGCTTTTTAATACCAATTGTCCCACTTATGTAGGTTCTATCAATTGTTAGAAGTCATAATCTCCCCCCCCCCCCCACCCACACACACACAAGTTAGTTAAGTTAAAGTTAGTCACTAGTGTCTCAGCTGGTGTAGTTATGTATCTATATATTACTCATGCAGTTCATCTAAACAAAATTAAAATATAGAGAAGGAATTTAGCTGACAAAGTAGCTTATAACGAATTCAGGGAAGGCGACAAACTGAGAAATGACATGACAGGATAAGAAATATAAATCATGAGTTAATGTTGAAAAGCAGTAAAACTATAAATAAAGAATCCAAAGGTAAGCAGTTTTACCAAGTGCATGGAGCAATCACGAATTGGTCATTCTGAGTATCATATGTCTCTAATAATCTTCCTTCCCAACTACGGTCCTCGAAAGCTGCAGTCACTCGTATTCTCCTAACAACTTCATCAGGACATCTTGTTGTTGCATCAAAGCTTGCTGGAAAAATAGACCCAGTGGCAGTTTCCACCTAAGCAAATGAATTTTGAAAAATTTAAGAATCTCCACTCTAAAAAGATCTGCAGTTGCTGAGAAAATTATACTCGAACAATCGTTTCTTTGTTACAGAGGAGAACCAAAAAGTATAGATGATCAACCGACTGACTCAAGGCTCAATCTATAATCCCCTGGATGTTTTCAACATGCCAGTCAGTAATGGCGAGAAAACCCAATAAATCATTCTCCTTTTCGTGTTAGTTAATGTTTACTTTCCATCTCTATATGTATCCGTTCTTGACTTCTTTTTTTTAATCAAGTAATAAGATTTTGTTAAGAATTGAGAAAAAAACCTGTATACAAGAAGTATACCCAAAGTAGAAAACCTTACAAAAAGATATGGTTTCCTACAAACGACACAGAGTCCTCTAGAACCCCACTTGTGGGACTACACTGGGTATGTTGTTGTTGTTGTTGACACAGAGTCCTCTACACTTACGGAAACCTCATGGGTGCAACAACAAGAAACAAGGGATAAGAGGCTATTCCTCAAGTGAACAAAATCTTTCTCTATTCAGTCAAAAGCTCTCCTACTTTCTCTCTCCATATGGTCCACATAAGTGCTAGTGGAGCAACATCCCACGCCCTGTGTCTTCTCTTTCATCCACTAAAGGTCCAGCTAAACAAAACTTCTCTGACCGTGCCTGGATTCACCAATTGAAGACCAAACAAACACAGTATTTCCCACCACAAGCGAAACGCCATCCAGCAATGCAAAAGGAGGTGATTCAAGTATTCACCCGAGCTCTTATACATGAAGCACCTGCTCACACATGTGTCCTCTTCCTCAGATTCTCAGCCGTCAAGATTTCCCCCGTCGCAGCTAGCCACGTGAAAAGCACATCTTTCTCAGAACCCTAGGGATCCACACCGAGAGGTATGGAAAAGAAGATTCCCCACTACCCAAAAGATTCACAATAGGACTTAACAGAAAAAAACACCATTATTCCCTGCCCCCTCTCCAAACATCATAGCGAGCCTGTGGACACTTTATTCATAAAGCAGCTCAATCAACCTTTGGAATCATGTTACCTCCCAATCTTGCAAGTTCCTCCTAAAGCTCAACTTTCGATGAACTTCTCCACCTTGAAGTCTTTGTATCCATTGAACAGACATCTCCTTTTGGACATTGCATCTTGGAATATTGAGGTATCATGACTGTATAATAAAGGCTATCTTTTTTCTGAAATGGTGAACTCCCCTACCCAGGAGCCGAATAATGACAGTCTTTTCCCACTTTGCTCCGTTGGTGATTTTACCACTAAGCTTTCCCTCCCTTGTCCTGTGATAATCAGCGCTATAAACTAAACTGAAATCCAAAATAGAGCTTACCAGCAAACCAGAGAAGATGGGGTATGAATTTCCTTCAGAATCTCGTCTTGTATTGTGCCCAAGAACATGAAGAGTGTGAATCTGGAACTTCATATTACTCTTTGCCAGGCTTTCAAGTATTTTCTTGCACAAAGGGAAGGAATAGCCCTCCAATTCTGCATGACCTTCCGTAATACCATTAACATGCTGCATAAAAAGCCCAACAGATTCAGCTTCATTATCTAGCCTCTAGATGACTCACTATCTCACTGAAAATCAAAAGAAAAGCATAGTCTTGGCCAGACTTTAGGTGAGCCATCATCAAAGCCACCAATTAGATGAACCTGCATATTATACCCATCCAATGTCAACATCCAAAGTGAGTAACGAGTTAAAAAAGCTAGTTACTAATGTTGTTAGACATCAAGGATTAGAGAAGAATACATCCAACATGGCATCTGAGCTTTGATTGACACCAGATGCCAACATCTGGTCTAGGCCAACATCAACAATATCTGGTGAATCCAAGTGAGCAACAGATGTCCTGTAGCGAAGTCACAATCACAATAGTTAGACTTAAGCAGCATTGTACTGCAAATAATGACGTCCTGTCTAAATAGTTTCTCTTACATTCCACTTTTTTGATTTCTTATGACAATGCCTACACAAGTTGTTGCCTCATCCGTGCCAACCGCCTATGTTCAAGAACAAAGGAAATCTTTAGAACTTCAGCAGAAAAGAGTGGAAATTTTTGAAACTGCAGTCGATCAACATTGTTTGAGAAATGGAATGGTCAAGAAATGTGCTCTTCAACGTAAACACAAACAGAAATTGCAACAACTTTCAGTAAGTTTGAATTATTTTTACATAAATGACCACTTGAGGTGCGGCGTGGGCCATGTGGTTTCTCTTGAACGTGGAATGCTTTGTGCACAGGCCTGCCCTAAGTGACCTATGAAGCAGAAATACATTCAAGAGAAACCTCATGGCCCACCATCAAACATATCCCATTAACTTCTGCTATAGAAGACAGAAATGCTAAGACAGTAATTAAAAGAGAAATAATTTGACAGAGATGTACCGGCGAACTCTTAGTTATGCCAAGACAAAACCTTTAGAATGTCATCACAATTATTCCAGATGATGAAAACGGAAGTTCTCCAAAATGATAAGAATAAGATGAGACACACAATAGTCAGCAGAAAGAGGTTTAACAGATGCATCCCAGCAATGCAGATGAATCTCTTAAAGCTATAAACTCTCAGTGGAACAGAGGAGATTTGAGCATGGATGCTTCAATCAAATAGGATCAAGAAAGTGTCCAGAAGAGAGTCCAAGTACTTGAAAGGGAAATAACAAGTGCTAACACAGAACACTTGAATCAGCACACCATAAACATAGTGAACATCTTAGATCCAAGTATATCTGCAAGGTGCACATATGGAATAACATAATGCATTTTACCATCCGGCAGACTGAGGACTGCATTGCCCTCGTGCAAAATATGCAATCTGATCATCCAAATGCATCGCTTTCTCTCTAGGCAATTTAGCTCTCAACTGTTAAGGCTAATTTATGGTCTACTACTTTCCTTTTGTTGAGTATAAAATATTTTTTCTTGCAGCAATGGGCACGTTTAGCACACAGATACTCACAGCCTTGCCCAATTTTATAGTGCTAAACCTGAAAGTTATAGGCAATGCCTTCTCTAACTATTTAGAAAGATTAGGTACTATGCAGCAATCAGCATATTGTGGCACGAAAAGTGGGCGATAAAGACAGATCAGACAAGAAAAGCTCCTTTAAATCAACTTCTCTCCTGCAACTACAAGTCTGGGACTATGAAAAAAGAAGGAAGAAATCCAAATGGGGAGAAAGGATGAGAAACAAGGTCAGATGTCACTTCAGTAGGATTGTTATAAAAAGCATGAACATACATCGACAAGTGCAGGATCCACAGTTGCATATTCTCTCTGGAAAATGTAAACCCATCTATTATGTCTTGATATACTCAAACTAGAATCTTTAGAAACAGAGAACTTCCTTTCTTCAACATCATTCAATGAAGACGAGGCAGATACCAAGACTGGATGCTCCATTAAAGCCGTCAGGATGTCGTGTTCCTGTTCATAGATGTTCATATTAAGTAGCTACATAAAAACAGAAAATGAGACTTTGTATCCATTGTAATGCAGAGAAAAAGTTTGACTAATGAGATTTCAGATTCAATATTGATAAAGACTCCCTGTGAAACTAATCTTGTTGGTTAATAGGACTCACTAAAAGCAACCTCCTCAGATGTATCTAAATCAATTAAAATTGGTGAATGGCTCATCAGTTAAATATGCATAGACAAAAATATTTGCCTGTGATAAATACTCCGCCTGACACTGTTCTAACCACTGGATTAGATTATAAAAATTGATTATGATTATTTATTGTCTAAAAGTTGATAAGATTATCAGTCTGTTTCAACAATAATAATAAATTATCTCAAAGATTACTACGTAATTTAACTAGAATAAAGAAACTGAGCAAGTCAAATGTAACAATCCAAACCAAACAGTCCCTTTTTAATGCAATGTACAGATAACAACAGAAAGTCTTTTTCTCTACTCAACCAAATTGATTCTTTAGACAATCTAAGTCCAAAAGAATTAACAAAATAAGTAATAATCAATCAGCATACCGAAGATGAACAAATTTAACCCCCCAAAAAAAGGATAAAAGGGGAAAAAGGTGGAGTCTTTACAGATTAGAGTGCAACAGCATTACTATAAATCAACCATATATTGCAGAAGACACATTTATCTCAAGGGTAAACTAAAGAAGGGATTAGTTGTAAAAGATTCATAAGTGGGTGCAACCCTCAATTAAGAATGAACTTATACCTGAAGTTGGATTTTTGTTAAATTAAAAAAGAATAAAAGAAGTTAGACTATACCTGAGACTGAGAAGAAGAAGAAGAATCATCTGTAGGAAAAGGAACTCCACTCACAAATATCATAGTGGCGTTTATGTTAGAAAGAGAGAAACAAATTGCAGAGGATTGTCTTTTGAGATGTAGAGCTGAAAATCAAAGGCGCAGAGAATAGAGATAACCAGAGTGGCAACGACTGGACTTCTCTCCTCTCGCCCTTCCTTTGGTCTCAATATTTCTGGTAGAAATTCTATTATATGGAGATTTAAACTTTTGATTTTAAAATATTGGGCAACTGTTTTATAGTATTTGTTTATGGTTTTGATTTTACGGGAAAAAGGCTTAAAAATGCCGGTCCACTAATATAAATGGCCTATTTATGTCATCCATTAAAAAGTTGTCCTATTCATGCCACTAACATTATATTTTTGGCCTATTTATGCTATTATCTACTAACAGTTCTATTTTCTAATTTTTAAATAATAGTAAGAATTAATTTTTCGACTCCACCTTTGCCACTATCTTTATTATTGGTTCTTCTTTACTTAGCCCTACATTTCTTTTAACCATGATTATGTATAACTAACCATGTCCAACTCGATAAAATCCAACAATCTTTAACCCAACCCCTAATTCCTTGTCACGATCCAAAGTACAATTAATCGTGATGACACCTAACCCAACCTGTTAGGTAAACCAATTAACAACTATCCTTTTAATGAAATTTTTTTAGACAAATAAATGGGAAAAAAAAACTGAACCTTAATACTTTTACCAAGGTCTAGTAGTACAAAATCATGAGCTTCTTAGATTTAGATTTTTACATATTGAATTGAAATAAACACAACATCGGTTTCAAATAAATACAGATCACTAGACATTGATCTTATCGGGTTGGACGTGGTTAATTATACATAATCAAGGTTAAAAAAAATATAGGGACAAGTAAAGAAGAACCAGTAATATAAAGACACGTGGCAAAGGTGGGGTCGAAAAACTAATTCTTATTATTTAAAAATAAAAAAAATGGAACTGTTAGTCGGCAATGGCATAAATAGGCCAAAAGTATAATGATAGTGACATAAATAGGCCAAAAGTATAACGTTAGTGGCATGAATAGGGCGATCTTTTAACGGATGGCATAGGTAGGTCATTTATGTTAGTTGAGTGGTACTTTTAGGCCTTTTTATACGGAGTTCAACTATTTTATTTTGAAAAAAGGGGTGTATTTACAATTTTTTCTTTTTTTATTTATCATTGCTTATTCGAAATTGATTGACTCAATTAATATAATAAATCAGAATAAAATAATTTTAATTTCACAATGAGACGATTTATTCCGAAAATTTAGTTGTTTACATGACAAAGTTATTGATTCTGTCCACAATAACATAATCAATAATAGTAATGCATAGATGTATTATGTTTGTCACGATAGATCATAATGCAAAATGGTGAATATAAATAAAAAATTCAAGCCATGTTGGACTTTTATATAAATCAATGATTTGACATGTTTTCCTTTTAAAGGGAACTACCAGCTATATATCAATTTATAAGTAGCTCATTATAAAAATTGATTGACTCAATTAATATAATAAATCAGAATAAAATAATTTTAATTTCACAGTGAGACGATTTATTCCGAAAAATTAGTTGTTTACATGACAAAGTTATTGATTCTGTCCACAATAACATAATCAATAATAGTAATGCATAGATGTATTATGTTTGTCACGATAGATCATAATGCAAAATGGTGAATATAAATAAATAAATAAAAAATTCAAGCCATGTTGGACTTTTATATAAATCAGTGATTTGACATGTTTTCCTTTTAAAGGGAACTACTAGCTATATGTCAATTTATAAGTAGCTCATTACAAAAATTTGTCAATTCATAAAATATTACCAATGTCAAATATTATTAATACTAGCCAATTAGCTATTTGTAGGGGGAAAAATTCAAATTTTTGCTTTCTTTTGAGTGAATGTTTTTAGAATAGATTTGGTACATCTTAAGGAGCTTGAATCTCAATTTTGGAGTGATTTGGTGAAGTTTTGCGGTGATTTGAATTGAAAATTCAAAGTAAAAACTGAACATGAAAAAAAATAATATGTGTTGAATACTATGTATCATTTATGTATCACGTATGTATCATATTTGTATAAATTATATATCACATGTACATCGATGTATACCTATGTGTAAGATACATGCATGATACATGTGTCGCAGAAGAATTTTTTAAACTCGATTAACTAGTCCAAATCACCTACAATCTTCCTCAAATTTTGTATAGTGACTTATCTATATGTTTTCAATGAATTTCATTGAAAAAGTTCCTTTTTTGCTTAGATTTTTGGAATATTGTATATTTTTTTTCTATTTCATCACCTTATTTACTACCTCATCCATGAAATTTCCTTTCCGTCTTGCATCTAATGTTGCTAATCACGTTTAAAAATATGGAAGGTGATTTTTGCATGTGATTCTTTGAGAGAAAGAACCTTATTTATTTGATTTTTCAATTTTTATATGTGCTTGACTAGTTTTGGTAAATTTATGACTAATGACTTGAGGTTGGTAAACTGAGATTTATTTGAAACATTTGTGTAAGTTTCCTTTATTCTTCTCTATCAATTTATCTTTTGATAAACAAGTGGCCATTTTAAACAAGTGAGCAAATTAATGAGGCTAGGGGTGTTCATAAAAATCCGAAAAATCGAACCAAACCGAAAACCAAACCAAACCGACCAAAAAAATCGATACTTTTTGGTTTGGTTTGATTTTATTCAAAAAAAAAACCAAAAAAAAATCGAACCAAACCGACTATAGGATTAGCTATTTCAAATTTATTATTACACTTATATATATATAGGATTATATATATATATGGGACCCAAAAAAATCGAACCATAAATTTTCTGAAACTTTGTGTGTGTGTGTGTGTGTATATATATTGTGTGTGTGTGTGTGTGTATATATATATATATATACACACACACACACACACACACACACAAAGTTTCAGAAAATTTATGGTAAATGTTAATAGTTTGCACTTTAGTATAGTTCTTTATCTTTACATTCTACTTTGATTGGTAGTTTTCTTTTGTTAAGTGTAAGAATTCATTTCGTGTTAAAAATAATATATATTTAATTGAGTCCTTAAATTATTCATCACTATTTGTTTAAATTATGATCAATATATCTTGGTAAATAATAGATTTCTCAAAGGGCAATTGATTTGATAGTGTTACGTTGAAAATGTGATCGCCGGAATATGTGTTTGGTAGTGTATGTCTTATATTTAAGAAAAAAACTGACAAAACCCGACATAAACCTAATCGAGAAAAAACCGACTTAATTAATTTGATTTGGTTTTAATATTTGAAAAACCGACTTACTTGGTTTGGTTTCTTTTTAGGGAAAAACTAATCCAAACCGAACCATGAACACCCCTAAACGAGGCATTCAAGTTTGATGCGGAAAATAATTATGAGTAGAATTAACGGTAGAGTAATCAAGTTAGATTACATCCCTTCTTTACACGCAAGGAAAATAAATAAATAATAATAATAATAATAATAATAATTGTGTATTAAACTATTAATGAAGGACTTCCTCAAAATAAGTTATAGATTTCTCCGAATAAATGGAACTCAAGCCCACAAGTTAATAGTTATTGACAATGGCAACTCATCAATCAAATGGAAGAACTCATGACGAAGACTCAATATGATGATGATATAATAATAATAATAATAAGGGGTGTGTTTGGTATGAATTTTCTAATTTTTCCATGTTTGGTTGGCTTAAATATTTTGAAAAATATTTTTCTCATCAATTCATTGGAGGAAATTTTTTTCCCTATCAAGAAAATGGAAAACATTTTTTAAAATTCTTTTTTAACATTTACCACCCGATTCCCTATCCCTACTAATCCCCACCAGCCCACCCTACACCTCCACCTACCCCACCCCACCCCACCCCAGTACCCCTTACCTTTTTAAACCCCCACCTCGCCCTCGCCACCACCCTTGCCTTACCCCCCACCCTCACTCCCACTCCCATCCCCACCCCCACCTTAGTTCTCTTTTCGTGTTTAGTTCAATTTTGACAACGTAAAATCTGTTTGAATGTCTCTTTTCTTTTTCTTGATTATATAGTTGTAGGATTTTTTTCGTTATTACAAGAAATTTGTGACTACACGTAATCACAAGATATATGGTTATTTCAAAACAATGCTGATATGTAGGCCGTAGATTAGCCCTTATCTGTATTATTAATAATACTTTTTTTCATGTTATAGATAGGGTATTCTTCTTTTTCATTTAAACAAATGAGTATTTTTTTCATGATATAAAAAAAGTTTTTTTTTCATTTTAACAAAATGTACTTTCTTTTCATGATGTAAAAAAATATTTTCTTTCATTTCAACAAAATGATATAGTAAAAGTATTTTCTTTTATTTCAAAAAATGATGTAGTAAAAAATATTTTCTTTCATTTCAACAAAATGAGTATTTCCTTTTCATGATGTATTTAGAGGAGGGGAGAGTACATAAAACATGAGGACTTGGGGGAAGGGGGGGGGGTGAGGAGAGTAGCATAAAAAATAATTTCGTAAAAAATATTTTTTAGTCTCTAACCAAACACTAAAAAATATTTTTCGGAAAAAGTTTTCCACTCACCAACCAAACAAGGAAAAATAAGTGGTAAAACCACTCATTTTCCATGAAAACATTTTCTAGAAAAATATTTTCCATGAAAAACATTTTCCTTTATAACAAACACACCCATGATGTCTAATAATTGAATAAGTCCCACCGTAACTTTTTGAGAACATGATGTAACAACAGGAAGAGCATTTGGTCCGAACAAATGCGTAAATACTACAATAGAAAGAGAAACTCTCCCCTCTCTCTAAGAATACCTACATGAACACAATTACTACAACACCAATTATACCATCGGAACCATCAGACAAAAAATAACCAAATGGATATGAAAGAAATAACAACCATATTCCTACAAGGAAATGTTACTCGACAAGCAGGCAATAAGCCAAACACAGTATTACGATGAGGAACCCACCCCCCCCCCCCCAAAAAAAATAAAAAAAATAAAAAAAAATCATCAAAGATGATAAAGGAAAAAGTATTGAAGGCTCAATTGCCCTCTCATAAGAAGACAAGAAATGCCTATACCAACTATGGCGCTTCTCAGTAAGCATAAAGGTCTTTGGTCGTGGAATGCCTCACCATTACTTTCGATCTAAACTGATTGACTTATGGAAATCATCCAAACACTTAATCTTGATTGACTTAGGATGAGACTTCTTCATTGTCAAATTTGGTCTAGAGAAAAATATGGCTAAGGCACTACATCTATTGCCATGGTTCGTCTCTGGGAATGTCCTATCAGTGTGTAAATGGGAACCAAAATTCGCCCCAAAAGAAGCTACACTATCTTCCATAGCCATCTGGATCCGCCTACCCCAACTACCAACGGAATTCTATAATAAGGAAATACTAAAAAAATGCTAGAAAACTTGGTAAACTACTTAAATCGACTCATGCACATCTTCCACATTGAGAGGAAGGTATGCACGTATCTGTATCCAAGTCCCGCTTGAAACCCCAGTGGAAACATCAGTAATCATAGGTAATCACAAGTAAGCAGTGATTTATGAAGGTGAAGGTAATTTATGTACAACGTGTGGAGGCCACACAAAAAAAAAAATACAAATTCAAAAAATTCCAACCACCGCCATCATAAGAAGCCCCTAAAAATTTGGAAATACACAACAAAGAGGCTGAGGATGATGGATGGAAGATAGTCACTTTCCCTAGACAAAGGAAACCAAGTCAACAACCTATGAAGGGAAGAAATAATGGAAACGAAAGTGATCAGCATCATGCACAAAAAACACAAAAGATCCCGGTAAAGATGTTCGATGCAAACTATGGTAAGTTTCTGGAAACCAAAACTTTTCCATATAATTCAAAATCCAGTAATATGCAGTCCAAGAATTACAACAGGCCAATGGCTATGTGAACAAACAAATTCCCACCCTCACTCCCCATCAGCCTAACACACGAGGCCCTAGCCCAAGCACAACACCAAACATAAGGCGGGAACGAGGCCCGATAGAGCTGATATCGAAAAATCAGCTGTGCTCGCTAATGATGCCTATCAGGAGGCCCCTATCACTAACCCAATACCAAACCTATACCCAGCTAGGGATGTGGCCTTGGGCCACCATGCCACTACCCAATCAACCAATAAGGTCCACACCCAATTGGATCACCCAGCCTAAATCGGAGTACTCTAATGGGGAAAACTCACCACACTCCATAGACACTCAAGTACCTCATATGAGAATTCACCCAATCTCAGGTGACATGACACCTTCCGTCCACTCTAATAGATACCACATTAATTCAAATCTAATTTACCAGATGCAATAACCGCTGACCTTTCCACTGATCAAGAATTGACACCAAATGATGCCATTATGAGCCGGGTCATTAACATAACCCCCACCCTTACCCAAAGAGGAAAATAAAATAACACAAGAATATAAAAAAACCCATTAACCACCCAACATTGTGAGGTCTCTTCCACTGCCGCCGGACCACTCACCGGCATCGTGGCTGGAAGTGGCGCTTCAAGTCCAAGGCCTAGCCTACAATTTCACTATAGGAAATCAACTAGTAACTCTGATTGTTCAAAACCATGCGCACATTTCACCTCTAAAACAATCGTTCGTCCTCAAACCGACATAAGAAGGACGTACCTGAGTCAGAGAAAAGATAAATTTCTGGAAGTAACATCTCTTGAACATTTTAGCAAAACAGTGATGTTATTCACTTTTTCCAATTGAACTCATTTATCACACATACACACAAACAAAGGGGGAGGAAACAGAAAAGTGACAAAGACAGAGAAATAAGAGAACGAATAGAGAGGTCACGAAGAGGGAGGGGTTAGCAGAACCCATCAAGAACATCAGCTGCAGCTTCAGCCATCTTTCGTTATCGATTTTGCCGTTGTTGAATTGGCTTTGAGCTTCTTCCGTTAACATTTTTTGCACTGAAAAAACGGCAAAGAAACAAAAAAAATAGAGAAAATAATTGAGGGGAAAAGCTACAAAATCTCATTACCTCGAAACAAAAGCAGTATGTCCATTTTCCCATTCTCCTTCCCGCACGTCACACAATTTCGAGTTGGGTTCATTTGATTCGAGTTTTCCGGCGAGTTTCGAGGTCGTTGAAGGTTGTAGGCTGAGGTTTCTGGGTAGATTCGTGATTTCGTCGGGGTTGTCACTATCTAAATTTTTTGGTGCTAAGCATTTTCAGATTTCGGCGAAATATATGTAAGGTCCGTTCCTTTTCTTGGTGTTATTTTGTCATGTTCTATGCTTTTGTGAAGGTCTATTTATATTTACTCATTATGCTTTGAATCTAGTAGCAATTCATACGTTTTATGTTATAGCCGTTTAGCTAAAATTAAATGTTGTTAGTTTGGTTGCTAGAATTTGATTGTTTAAATGATGACCCGAGTCAGGGTGCATTCATATTGGTGTGAGCACGTGATTTTTTCCCTATATGAATTACTCCCATAAATTCAAAACAAAATAACTTTTTTTTCATTATTTGCAATTTTTGTGGATTTCGTGGCATTTTATGATTAAATGTTTGCATTTGTCTATGCATATTTACTTTATTTAATTAATGAAAAATACAAAAATATGTTGCATTTGCATTTAGGATCTAATTTTGCATTCTTGAATTAATTAGTAATTTAGTATTTTATAAAAATGGAAAATCACAAAAAAATGGTTTATTTTGCATTGTTCAATTTTTAGATTTGAATTTGGGTAATAATTATTAGGGTAATTAATTTAATTTTCTAGGATAATTTGGTTTAGGAATTAAGTTGGGTTTGTTTTATTTTCTTTTTTAGAAAAAAGAAAATTGAAAGGAAAAGGAAAAAGGAATTGAAAGAGGATTGATAATTTGGGCTGCTTCAAATTAATGTTGCACAGGCCCAAGTCATTTTTCCCCAAGACCCGGTCAAGCCCAGCCCAGCTCCACCTGCTTTACCCGATCCAAGCCCCAGTTCTGGAGACCCATGAAACGACATGGTATGGGGATAGTACTACGTCATTTAGAGCTCGCTGGGGTCGAGTCGATCCTGGCCCTCTATTTCATTCCATCTGAAGACTATAGACAGCACCCCTACTTCACATAAAGCTGTCCAAACGACCAAACATAACCTAAGACCCTTGGTTATATCGTCTCTGTCACTCTCATCTCTCACCACCGTCCGCCACCGCCAAAAATCGCCCCACGGCGGCGGCGAGTCTCCGAACTGCCTAAAACTCATACCGAGCAACCATCAAACTTTGCTAAATCACATCCCTACCCCCGTTTCCCAAAATACCAAACAGAATCCCTCAAATTTCAAATCTAAAATAGCCGGAATTGTCAAGCCTTCGTTTCTTCAATTCTCTTCGTTGATTTTGGCATGTTTTGAGTCGAAATTAACATTAGTTAATGGCTTTTGTCAAAAGCCGTTGATTAATTTGAGTTTCGACTCATCTCGGATTTGTCGAGGTCCGGTCAAATTCCCTTCAATTGGGTAGAGTGCTTTCGAGTTCGATTCTTCGTCTTCAGAAATGGTATTTTCCTTCACTCTGGTCGTTGATGTTCATCTTTTCTTACATCTCCTCCTCGTCTGTCTAGCCCTTTTTTTTTATTTTATTTATTTTTGCTTTGTTTTCTATGTTTGCATAGTTGGTTCCAGGCTTGTGAAGTCAGTAATGGCTTCGGAGGCTGTATTTGAAAATATTTTTCATTTTGTTTGGGACCCAAATTTCACGAGTCCTTGAGACTCTGCGGGTTGGCTTGTGAAACTTGGGCTTTCAACGGCAAAATTCTAAAAATTAAAAGGCCCAAGAGGAATTTAATTTGAGTCTATAGACCCATTAGCCTGGGTCAGTTAACCCAATTGGGTCCTTAGAGTAATAAACAGGGCTGGGGGGGGGGTAAGGTAGGGAGTTTGGGTAAGGGGAATCTTTTGGTAACTGATTGAGAAGTTTCCAGGAAGGGGGAATGGGGATTAAACTAAAAGTCTGAGTTTTACACTAGGGGTACAATAGCAAAAACGAAAATTGAAAAAGGGTTAATGAGCAAAGTTTGAACTCATTTTGGCTGCCCTAAACTTCTCTATAAAAGCCATATTTCCTGAAATTTTCAAGGAGATAGACTCTAAAGATTACAGAGGTATATTTGCATCCTTTGGTTAAAATTACTGAGATTTATTCTTGGATTCCATTGTTAGCAAGAACTTAAGATTTTTCAAAGGATCTCCGAATTATCTGGGTGAAAAATGGCTTGAGTTTTGGGATTTTCAAACTTTATTTTGGAGTTGTTTGGCTTCTGAATCCACTGTTGCATTGCTGAAACCAGAACTGAATCTTGCTACTATTGATTCATCCTGACACTCTCCTTTGATTTTCTTGTCTTGTTGCTATATTCAGGTACTCTATCTTGAGCTCTACTAAACATGTGAATTCAGATTTGATGCTTGAAATGAAAGAGTGGGATTTAGAGCACATCTTCAATTAGTGCTGTATTTCGTTTGCACAACACTGTGTTATAGTTTCATTTCATTTCCTAGTTGATTTCTAGGTGATTTGAGGATTGTTTAATATTGCTTTAGTAAAATTTTAGTTGGGCCATGAATGATATATTTATGCTTAAGTTCTGCTGGAAATAATGGGTGTTTAGTCTGAGAATGTTCAGTTCAAATGTGGGTCGGTTTGATCCATATGATTCTGTTGAGCTATGAACTATTTGGGGCTTTAGCTGTTTGTTCTTTTTTGATAATTCTGGTTCGAGTCCTGATGAGGGTTAACTCTGTTTTGCTTTGTAATGGTTTCCGCTTAAGTTTGTTAAATGCTAAGAATGGTCGTGAGTAATTATTATTTGTCAGTCACCTAGCTTGAGCAAATATTTCAAGTAATATGAAATGGTCTTTTGAAATTAGTTTGAAAAATGGACTCCAGCATGATTACGTGATAATTACTTAGTTTCGAATTTTCATATGATTATATGTCCATTTTCTACTGAAGCATATTAAATCCGGAAGTTAAGTAGCGATTTGTGTGTATGCTTCATGAGATCGATTTTAATCCCAATATATGTGTAGGCCATTTGTGCCATTGCAGGGACTCGAACTTGGGTCCCAGCATTGTGAATTGCATTATGACCACAAATTTGGCTTCCTTGGCCTAGTCCATGCTATTAAGGAATTAGCAAGCTTTTGGCATGGGCTGTTGGGTTTCACTTCGAGCCCAAAGTTTGCAATGGCTTTTCTGTTTAATTTTAATCGGCATATGTTAAAAATCTGATTGTTTATGTTGTTGTAAGGGTTCAATACGTGGATATTTGAGTATTCAACTTGTGCATGCCTCATATGAATTGGGCTCTTCGCTTGGGTTTGAGTGGAATTCGCCAAGGAGTTGATAATCTGGCATCTCGGTGATGGCTGGTCCATTGGGCCTCATGACAGGCCAGGCCCGAATTTTGAACACGAAATAAAATGGCTCTCACTTGGCCTCAATTTTGATTCATATCTGAATTCAATCGTGGATTACAAGTAGTTGTAATTTCTTTAGCCTCAGTTCATTGACGAATCTCTGTAGCTGATTTTGAGGTGTGCAATGTCGAACAAAATGACAATTGAATGACCCTCGCTTAGTTAATATGTGAGTTCTTAGAAATCGAGGCGTGCCATTTAGCAAATATTTATGGCCTTCGCAAAGTTGCAAACGCGTAGTTGCTTTAGGCGCGTTATTTTAATAACATTACCTTTTTAAATTCGGGTGTACATTTATGTGACCCAAATACAAATCTCAACAATGTTAAAATATGTCAAAGACCATGGGTGTATTTATGTAACGTAGTTCAAGACGTGTTTTAATAACGTTGCAATCTTCCTAAAAATGAATAAAAGCGGTGGAGTTAAAATTGAACCATAGGTTAAAATATGTATTAAAATCAGATAATTAAGCTAAATATAACAGTTGAGCGACCGTGCTAGAACCACAGAACTCGGGAATGCCTAACACCTTCTCCCGGGTTAACAGAATTCCTTACTCAGATTTCTGGTTCGTAAACTATAATACAGAGTCAATCCTTCCTCGATTCGGAATTTAAAACCGGTGACTTGGGATACCATAAATTATCCCAAGTGGCGACTCTGATTTTTAATGTAAATAATCCCGTTTCGATTGTCATTTTAAGTTGGAAAAAACTCCCTTATGCTCCATTCCGGGGTAGAAAAAGGAGGTGTGACAGCTCTGGCGACTCTGCTGGGGACAAGAACCCAGAATCTCTGGTTCAGGGTTCAGAATTCGAGCTTAGATGGATTGTTATATTTGGCTTTATCTGATTTTGTTACATGTCTGGGCCTAATGTGCTAAGTGATGCTTTTTACCGTTTTGATATTATTTGAACTGTATATAAACTGCTACGAAACCCTTCTCTTCTTATCTTCGGGGATGTGCTCGCTGGTCGAGAGACTCTATTATGTTAGTGTCATACCTTGAAATAAGAAAGAGGCTCGGACAAGTTACTAAGCCGGATGGACTTTTGGTTCCCGGTACGTGGCCCCCTCCTCGCCTCGAGTTGTCCGCTCGAGTACATAGTCTAGTACACATACCCAGGTTTTTGAACCTAGAATAACTCAGCCTCATGCCGAATCCCTAGTAGGCACGTTTGTTTGCATCATGTGCATTTGACTTTGGAGACTCAACACAGGGGTTGGGTCTGTTTAGGACAGGTGTACCCAAAATGTAAAGACTATTATGATGCATCTTACTTGCTACTTGCGCATTCATTTGCTTCGGATTTGCATGTTGACCGGCTTACAAGGAAAACTTAGATGGTTGAGAGGGATAAGTGCCTGTTTTGAAAAACCAAGTCCCAAAACATACCAAAACTCTGCCGAAATTTTGAAAAAAAAAAGAATTTTGTAGTTTTCAAAGAAAAGAAAGAAAAGGGGGAAATCTTTGTGTTTTAGAAAGGAAAAATAGTTGGTTTTATTTTGTCAAATTTGCCCGAACTACGCCAGTTTGATTCTCACCGGATGTGAGATACGTAGGCAACCCCCATCGGGTCCAACTTTTCTTTTGCAAATTAGCCCAAAAAGAACAAAAATCTTATTCTATTTAAATAATAAATAAGTAGGGTGATGCCATTCTTGTCAAAAATAGCTGAATGTCCCCAAAAGGACGCCGGAAGGCTATTTTTTCAAGAACAACCGCCTTCGGTCCTTTTCAAATTTTTAGCCGGTTAGCGAGCACAACCTTAAAATCTTTCCCTGGAAGTGCTGAAAGGCCGTATTTGCAAAGCTGGGTTTTTACTTTTGAAATAAAAATTCTGAAAAGTGTCAGCTTTGTTTTTGAGTCAATTAAATCGTGATTTTTTGCTTAACCACCCTAATAAATGTGCAGAATGAGCACGAGTTAGAATTTGCCAATAACAGTCTTGAACAAGATCCCTTTGGAATTGCATATGTGGTGGGATGATTTGGGTAAATCGGGACAAGACACGGTCAATCTATACCTAGGAGGTCTCACTAGGTTGCTGAAGATTAATCCTAGGGGAGACATCATAAAGGCGTTGGTTACATTCTGGGATCCGGCCCACAACGTATTTCACTTCTCAGATTTTGAACTTACCCCAACATTGGAAGAAATAGCTGGATATATTGGGGGTCCCAAAGTTCCTCTGAGACACCAGTACCTGATTGCTCCAAAGGCTGTGGCCGTACACAGGTTCCTAGACTCTTTGAAAATACGCAGGTGGGTCCACAACCCAGACTTGGCAGCTGGTTTTTGTACTTTGCAGTTTATATACAATAGATATGGTCATATAGGGGGATTCAACAAGCCGGAAAACAAAATCTGCAGCAAATGAAACCACCTTAAGTGGGAAGAATACATGTGTTTTGCATTTATGGTGGTCTTTTTGGGAATTTTGGTGTTTCCTAGAAAAGATGGGAATATTGATATACGAGTAACCGGGGTTGTCAGCACTTTGCTCACTCAGGCCAACAACACCCTCGCACCCATGATAGTAGCTGAAATCTTCCGCGCTCTCACAGCCTGCAAAGCCGGAGGAGACTTTTTCGAAGGGTGCAACGTGTTTTTGCAGATGTGGATGATCGAACACTTATGCCATCGTCCTCAATTTATGAGTTATGGGTCGA
The DNA here is from genome assembly GCF_000393655.2 of Nicotiana sylvestris. Lineage (NCBI taxonomy): Eukaryota > Viridiplantae > Streptophyta > Magnoliopsida > Solanales > Solanaceae > Nicotiana > Nicotiana sylvestris. The sequence goes on along the minus strand of NC_091057.1, from coordinate 89,624,324 downwards.
CAAAGAAAACATGCATAGAAGAATTTTACACGAGGGTTGATGGGATCAGCTTGCTAGAGGGGGTCACAGAGTGGGTAGCGCGCCTCCGTTCCGTCACTGCAAACCAAATAGAGTGGACATTTGGATGGCTGCCTGTGGATGAGGTCATATACATGCCAGCCACCAGGCCTCATTTCCTCTTGATGGGACTCAGGAGTATCCAACCTTATGCCCCATATCGGGTTTTGAGGCAGCTGGGGAGATGCCAGATAGTTCCGAGAGATGCAGATCTTAGTGCCCAAGTAGTCGAGATCAGACTTAACGGTCAGTTTCATGAAGCAGCAGTCCGCCAAATTTGGAGCGAATGTCAATACTTAACAGCCAATACTTGTGTACTTGATCGATCCAAAGGTGAGGTTTCACCAGGGTACCTTGCTTGGTATAGAAGAGAAATCCCCATCTTCAGGAATTCGTCGAAACGTCACAAGAATAATGGGCTTGGTTGGCTAAGGAGAATGAGTACAGGGCCACAATAGGAAGGTTGGAAAAACAAGTCAAAGAACTTCAATTCGAGAATAGCTTGCAAGCAGTGGAAGACGAAGATGAAAAGAAAAAGCTAGCCAAAGAAAATGAGGCCCTTCGAGCCCAAATTCAAAAAATGAAAATAGAGGCAGAAAACCCCGCCTGAAGTGCCAAAGATGAAAAACTCATAAATAACCTGAGGTAGAAAGGGAGTGACTATAGTTTTGATTTGAACAAAGCAGAAAGTGTAACTAGCCAGGGTTCGAAAGCAATTGGCTAAAAATGCAGATGAACGAGCACGCCTGGTTAAGCAGTTGAAAGAAAAGTACGACAATGAGGTCGCGAGATTAAAGAAAAGGGTCATCGCCATGGAAAACAAAATGAACAAACAGGCGAAAGACTTCAAGGTTGAAAGGGAACATTGTTATACAGCATTGGCACAATTAGAAATAGATTTGCAACGACTTCAGGAGCAGAATCATGCGGCTGAGCAAACTTTGGAAGCCAGGGCCCAGCAGATCGGGCGTTTGTTCCAAGAAAAAGGTGTCATAAGAGAGAGAATTAGAAACATCGCTGATTACATTGTTGTGAAGTTCCAAGTCTGTGAGGATATGACTCGCACCACCTTCTTCGCGGCAGTGATGACATTTGTTAAACAGATAATGAGTGACTTGGACCGACTTCAAAGGGATCTTGCATATAGGCCCGCGGTAAGACCGAATGATGTCCCGTGGGCACCAGGAGCATTAATGTATTCATAATTTTTGATTAGAGTCTGTATTTTCTTTTCCGTTAGAGTCTGTCAGTTGTTTTGAGTCTGTATTTTTCTTTCTGCTGGAGTCTGTCAATTGTTTTCGAGTCTGTATTTTCTTTTGTTGGAATATGATAGTTTATTTTTGGAGTATGTATTTCGTCTTTTCATCAGCGTCTGTTAGTTTCCTCTGGAGTCTGTTAGTTTTGAGTCTTTGTAATCAAAGCATTTGCTTTTTATGAAAATTGAAAATACCAAAATGTTTTATTATTTACTTTCGCACTTATCCCTTAGAACTACGCTCGGTCTGATTCATGCGGGGTCATGATACGTAGGCAATCTCCATAGGATTCGACTATAACCAAAGGAAAAAAAAAGAAGAAAAAAGAGGAAAAAACAAGAGAAAAAAAAGAAAAGAAAAGAGAGAAAATAAGAGAAAGAAACAATGACAAAACAAGAGGGAAATAAGAGGATAAAAACAAAGAAAAGCAAAGGACAGAATGAAAAAAGAAAAGGAAAAAGAAGGAAGAAAAGCCGGGATGACGCAAGCATCCAATCAAATGCATAATAGAAACGGTTAACTGCTTAGGTGCATTCATTCCCCAAATGTGTGGTTACCAATCTGTTAAAGCCTTAATCGCTAACAAGGTTGTTGTTGATATATTGAGTCCAGGCAGGTGGTTAGTTGATTGGCATTCTGGCAACTCACTCCTACAACACCCGATCAAAAGACAAGCTGAACATGGCCAACCAAGAATCGGAGACAAGTATTGTTGATCCGTCAAAAGAGGTGGAAGAATTGGATGTTAATGCGATGAAGGAAGAAATGTATAAGTTAAAGCAGCAAATGGCTAAAATGTACCAGGCCTGAGCAAAGGGTCATCCATCACCGGTTTATCCCGCTAACCCTGCATATATCCCACCATCGGCCCAACCTCAGGAGCCTCCCAGTGTGAACTCATCTCCAGCCTTTCTCCTCTACCAACAATGCTATGGCACCACTTCCTATACTTCTCAAGCTCCACCACCCAAACAAGTCCCATACCCTCCTCCACCAGTCACTCCCGTTTTTGTGGCACCTCCACCTGCTACATTACACCGATCTTCCAGTGAACCTCTGTTCCAAACTCATGACAACTAGTATTATCCCCCTAAACACACCTTCAAAGTTCCGGAACCATATTCTTACACCCCTCATCTTGATCTCCCGGTAGAGACCGAGAAGCCACCCAAAAATCCCGAGCATGAGGAGATGATCAGAAAGGTCAAAAGCTTAGAACAATCGTTCAGAGATATGAGGGGGCTGAGAGGTCAAGTAAGTGTGGCCTATAAGGATTTATGTCTGTTCTCAGATGTTCAGTTACCAGCAGGGTTCAAGATGCCCAAGTTTGATCTGTATGATGGGCATGGTGACCCAGTAGCACACTTAAGAGGATTTTGTAGCAAGATGAGAGGGGCAGGCGGAAGAGATGAATTACTGATGGCATATTTCAGCCAAAGTCTGAGTGGATCGGCATTAGAATAGTATACCAGACAAGATCACAGCAGGTGGTACACATGAGATGATTTAGCCCAAGCCTTTGCCTGCCATTTTTAGTACAATCTTGAAATTATCCAGACCATCTGTCATTGACAAAGATTGAGAAAAATCCCGGTGAGAGTTTTAGGGAATATGGATTCCGTTGGAGGGAGCAAGCAGCGAGGGTTGACCCTCCGATGAAAGAAAGTGAGATGGTTGATTATTTCTTACAGGCTTTGGAGCCCACTTATTTTGGTCACTTGGTGTCAACAGTGGGTAAGTCCTTTAATGAGGTTGTAAAAATGGGAGGCATGGTTGAGGAGGGACTCAAGTCCAACAAGATCATGAGTTATTCCGCAATCAAAGCAACTACCCAGGCCATTCAAAACGGTACTGGGGGTGTACTCGGGAAGAAGAAGAAAGAGGATGTTGCGACAATCGAGTCGGGAGCTTAGGTCGGGTCCAGGGGCCTTTCACGTTACTACAACCAGCCTCGACCCTATCATCAAATTTACCCCCACACTCCATATAGCCCACCACAACACTACTACCCACCGCCAGATCCCCATTTTTCCGTCCATCACGCACAAACCTATACCCAACCTCCTGCTCATGCACAATGGTGTGCTCCAGCTCCACAAAATCCATACCCAGCTCCACAAAATACCTATCCACCCTTAAGAGCCTATAGAAATCCCCTTGGAACAGGTTTTCGGCCAAATCAAGCCTTTAAGAATGAGAGGTTGCAGAAGCAGAAGACCTTCACTCCATTGGGAGAATCATATACTAGTCTATTCCACAGATCGAGACAGTTGGGTATATTGAATCCGATCGAGGCTAAAATGCCAAATCCCCCTCCTAGAAATCTTGACCGCTCGGTGAGCTGTGAGTATTGTTCAGGGGCCCTGGGTCATGACACAGAGAAATGCTGGAAATTGAAAACAGCTATTCAAGAGCTCATTGATACTAATAAGATTGAGGTCCAAGCCCCGGAGGCACCCAATATCAACCAGAACCCGTTGCCGGCCCATCATGAGACAAATATGATTGAGATAGTGCATAAGGGAGGGGATCCTAAGAAGCATTCACAAACTGTCATGATGATTCGAGCTAGTGAAGCCAAGCCATTTGAAAAGTCAACAAGTGAGAAGTCTATGATCAAGTTGAACGGGGCAAATAATGAACCATCTGTGGGGGTCAAGAAGGGGTCCTCAAGTGATGTTGCAGGAAAACATAAAAGAGCGAAAGTGGTTGTGCCAGGAGTGACAAACAAGCCTGTGGTAATTGTGAAGGGTGCCCGCATAGATCCTGTCATTATCAAACCGGTAACTCAATTACAGATAGTCAACAACAAGGCAGTCCCATGGAATTATGAACGAGTGAAAGTGACTTACAAGGGGAAAGAGGTTAAAGAAGAAGTGTGTGAGACCCATGGTCTGACTCGATCGGGGAGATGCTTTGCCCCCGAAGAGTTGAGAAAAGCTAAGACCTCCAGAGATAACCCAGTGTTGGTGAAGAGAGCTGTGACCGAGGCAGAAGCAGAGGAATTTCTGAGAAAGATGAAAGTGCAGGACTATTCCATTGTGAAGCAGTTAAGAAAGACACTGGCTCAGATCTTGCTATTGTCATCATTGATCCATTCAGACGAGCACCGTCGGGCTTTGATGAAGATCTTGAATGAGGCCCATGTTCCTGACAAAATCTCAGTAAACCACTTGGAAAAGATAGCTAACAAGATATTTGAGGTGAACAGGGTTACCTTCTCCGACGATGAGTTGCCCATGGAGGGCACTGAGCATAATAGGGCCCTGTATTTGACGGTAAAATGCGAAGATTATGTGGTCACCCGAGTTCTAGTCGGCAATGGGTCTAGTGCGAACATTTGTCCTCTGTCCACGTTGAACAAGCTGAAAGTGGACGATGATAGAATTCACAAGAACATCATTTGTGTTTGGGGGTTCGACGGCGGGGGCAAAGATTCAACGGGTGATATAATACTAGAGTTAACCATAGGTCCCGTTGAGTTCACTATGGAATTTCAAGTGTTGGATGTGGTAGTCTCTTATAATCTTTTGCTGGGGAGACCCTGGATTCATGCTGCCAAAGCGGTCCCGTCTACTCTGCATCAAATGGTCAAGTTTGAATGGGATTGAAAGGAAATTGTTGTGCACGGCGAAGATAATTTGTGTGTTCCCAATGATGCCATTGTTCCGCTCATAGAGGTTGAAGACGACAATGGACCATGGGTTTATCAGGGTTTTGACATGGTATCGGTAGATAAAATTCTAGCAGGGAAGTGCATGCCAACTCCAAGGGTAGCTACTGCATCAGTCATGGTAGCCATTAAAATGTTGAAAAATGGTTTTGTACCGGGCAAGGGTTTGGGTGCATCTTTGCAAGGTATCGTACAACCGGTTTCTCTTCCTAAAAACTTGGATACATTTGGGCTGGGGTTCAAGCCCATAGTCACAGACGTGAGAAGAGCCAGAAAAATGAAACAAAGAGCATGGGCCCTTCCAAAGCCAGTCCCGCATCTTTCCAGATCATTTGTCAGGCCTGGTACCAGGAAGCGCCCAGTGATGATGGTTCCCAGTTCGGTGGTTGATAGGGATGTAGATTTTATGGAAAAGTTTGAGAGGATATTCGCCGAAGTGAACATGGTGGAAGCTGGAGAGGGTCCTAGCGAGGCGGATGTGCAACTTGTTGGGCCTAGTGCAAAGATTAACAATTGGGAATCTACTCCTCTCCCTACCGGGAAGGAGTTTTGGTAGTTTACTTTGATTTCCTCTCAGTTTATCTGGATTATTCCAGGGTTGTAATTCAGATTCTATGTTCCGTCCATTTGGATGTATAAACCTTGTTATTTTCAATGAAATGCAATTTCCCTTTTTCTCCCTTCCTGATAGTTTTATTTTTATTTTTTTTCTTCCTTGTACAGTTCTTTTTATGCTGGCTTCAATGATATGACATGCATGAGGAATCTCCGGCCCAGTCTTAAAAGCCAATCTAATTCTGAAATAATAATTCAAGAAATAGAGTATGATGATGAATCAGAATATGATGAGGATGAACCCATTGAAGAGATTAGTAAAGAATTAAGCCATTTTGAATAAAAACCCAAGCCTAACCTGAGTGATGTAGAAGCAATCAATTTAGGGGACCAAGATAATGTCCGGGAAACTAAAGTAAGCGTCCATCTTGAACCACAACTCAAAGAAGAGATAATTAAAGCACTGTTCGAGTATAAAGATGTTTTTGCATGGTCCTATGACGACATGCTAGGTCTAAGCACTGACTTGGTGGTTCACAAATTGCCCACTGACCCGGCATTCCCCCGGTCAAGCAGAAGCTGAGGAAATTTAAAACTGATATGAGTGTGAAGATTAAGGAAGATGTCATTAAATAGTTTGAGGCCAAAGTCATTCGGGTCACCCGGTATCCCACTTGGTTAGCCAATGTTGTACATGTGCCGAAGAAGGATGGCAAGACCAGGGTGTGTGTTGATTATCGAGATCTCAACAAGGCAAGTCCCAAGGATAACTTCCCATTGCCGAACATCCATATATTAATTGATAATTATGCCAAACATGAGATTGGTTCTTTTATGGATTGTTATACAGGCTACCATCAAATCTTAATGGATGAGGAGGACACAGAAAAGATGGCATTCATCACGCCATGGGGAACGTACTGTTATCGGGTCATGCCGATCGGTCTAAAAAATGTTGGGGCAACCTACATGAGGGTAATGACGACCATATTCCACGACATGATACATAGAGAGATCGAGGTTTATGTGTATGATGTGATTGTAAAGTCTAGAAAGCAGTCTGACCATGTCAGAGATCTGAGAAAGTTCTTCCAAAGGCTTCGCAGGTACAATCTCAAACTCAATCCTGCAAAATGCGTGTTCCGTGTCCCGTCTGGAAAGTTGTTGGGATTCATAGTCAGCCGCCGAGGTATTGAATTAGACCCGTCAAAGATCAAAGCTATCTAGGAATTGCCACCCCCAAAGAACAAGACTGAGGTGATGAGTCTATTGGGGAGATTGAATTACATCAGCAGGTTTATTGCTCAGCTCACGACAACTTATGAGCCCATCTTCAAACTGTTAAAGAAAGATGTTGCGGTTAAGTGGACAAATAAATGTTAGGAAACATTTGATAAGATAAAGGGGTACTTGTCAAACCCACCTATGTTGGTCCTGCCAGAACCATGGAGACCTTTAATTCTGTATTTGACGGTCTTGGACAATTCATTTGGATGTGTGTTGGGACAGCATGACATCACTGGCAAGAAGGAGCAGGCCATCTATTATCTTAGCAAGAAGTTCACATCTTACGAGGTTAAGTACACTCATCTTGAGAGGATGTGTTGCGCCCTAACTTGGGTAGCCTAGAAATTGAAACATTATTTGTCATATTATACTACTTACCTCATCTCTCGCTTGGACCCGTTGAAGTATATCTTCCAGAAGCCTATGCCCACGGGAAGGCTTGCAAAGTGGCATATCTTGCTCATAGAATTTGACATTGTCTACGTGACTCGGACTGCGATAAAAGCACAAGCATTGGCCGACCATTTGGCTGAGAATCCTGTGGATGAAGAATACGAACCTTTGAAGACCTATTTCCTTGATGAAGAGGTAATGCACATTGATGAGTTGGAACAGGTTGAAAGGCTAGGATGGAAACTTTTCTTTGATGGGGCTGCTAACATGAAAGGTGTTGGGATATGAGAGATACTTGTTTCTGAAACAGGGCATCATTACCCTGTTACGACTCAACTTCGGTTCTATTGTACTAACAACATGGCTGAGTACGAGGCATCCATTTTGGGTTTGAGGATGGCTGTGGATATGGGTGTCCAGGAAGTCTTAGTCTTGGGTGACTCGGACCTTCTAGTGCACCAGATTCAGGGAGAGTGGGAAACGCGGGATTTAAAACTCATACCGTATCGACAATGTTTACATGATCTTTGTCAGCGATTCCAATCAATATAGTTCAAGCATATTCCGAGGATTCATAATGAGGTCATTGATGCGTTGGCTACTCTGGCATCAATGTTACATCATCCGGATAAGGCTTATGTTGACCCGTTGCATATTCAGATCCATGACCAGCATGCTTATTGTAATGTGGTGGAAGAAAAACTTGACGGTGATCCTTGGTTTCATGATATCAAGGAATATATTAGGATGGGGGTGTATCCAGTACAAGCCACAGACGATCAAAAGAGAATAATTAGGCGATTGGCAAGCGGTTTTTTCTTTAGCGGAGTGGTTTTGTACAAAAGGACTCCAGATCTTGGATTGCTAAGATGCATAGATGCTAGGCAGGCCACAACTATTATGACTGAAGTACATTCTGGAGTTTGTGGACCGCATATGAGTGAGTATGTGATGGAAAAGAAGATTCTCCGGGCAGGTTATTATTGGCTCACTATGGAGCGAGATTGTATCAGTTTCGTACGTAAATGTCATCAGTGCCAAGTACATGGAGATTTGATTCATTCTCCACCATCTGAATTACACACGATGTCTGCACCGTGGCCTTTTGTTGCGTGGGGCATGGATGTCATTGGGCCAATTAAGCCATTAGCATCGAATGGGCACAGGTTCATTCTGGTGGCCATAGATTATTTCACCAAGTGGGTTGAGGCTAAAACATTCAAGTCTGTAACCAAGAAGGCGGTGGTTGATTTTGTGCACTCAAATATCATTTGCCGGTTCGGGATACCGAAGGTAATCATCATAGATAACAGTGCTAATCTCAATAGTTATTTGATGAAAGAGGTATGTCAACAGTTTAAGATTACGCACCGCAATTCCACCCCATATCGTTCCAAGGCGAATGGAGCAGTCGAGGCAGCTAACAAGAACATAAAGAAGATACTTCGAAAAATGGTGGAGGGTTCTAGGCAGTGGCATGAAAAGTTTCCATTTGCATTGCTAGGTTATCGCACTACTGTCCGTACTTCAGTAGGGGCGACTCCTTATTTATTGGTGTATGGCGCCGAAGCAGTGATACCCGCAGAAGTGGAAATTCCATCCCTTCGAATTGTCGCGGAGGCTGAGATCAATGATGATGAGTGGGTCAAAACACGCTTGGAACAATTGAGTTTAATCGACGAGAAAAGATTGATAGCAGTGTGTCATGGCCAACTATATCAACAAAAATGGCAAGAGCATATAATAAGAAGGTGCGTCCACGGAAGTTTGAAGTAGGTCAACAAGTGTTAAGATGTATCCTTCCACATCAGGTTGAAGCAAAAGGAAAGTTTGCCCCAAACTGGCAGGGGCCGTTCGTTGTAACTAGAGTGTTGTCCAATGGTGCATTGTATTTGACAGATGTACAAGGCAAATATGTAGAAATGGCTATCAACTCTGATGCAGTCAAGAGATACTATGTATGATTCACTTTGGTTAATTTATATTTGTTTGTACTTGGTATATCTTTGAAGATTTGGAATGATGAAGGCATTTTGTTCTGCTATCTAAAATACTTTATCCCTTTTTACCCCCTTTGAGCCTTATTTATTTTCTTTCATACCCCTCTTTCGAAATCAATAGCGAATATCAGAAACACAAACGTGAAAGATGAGTAAAGGAAGAAGAAAAAGAGAAAGCAAAAGAAAAGAGAAAGAAAAGAATGAAAAAAGAAAGAAAAGAATGAAAAGAAAAAAAAAAGAAAAAAAGAAGAAGAAAAACAACAAAAGAGAAAAAGAAAGCAAAAAGAGAAAGAAAAGAAAGAGAAAAGAGAAAATCACAACAACAAAGTAATTTCTATGACATGAACTACGTTCGATCTGATTTCTTTTAAGGATACGTAGGCAGCCTCACGATTCGGTCCCACCAAAATAAAAATCCAAAAGTGCCCAAACAAGAAACTGGGGCAGAAGTTGCGGTTGTTGTAAGAAATCTGATTCCGAAAGTTGTAATTTTGAACCCATTCGAATTGTTTTGAGCCTTTTATACCCTTTCTTTCTAACCCCATCCAAAAGCACACATTACGGTCCAAAGAAAGACCTTCCGATCAGTTTTCGAGAAATGCCAAGTCGAGCAGGTGGAGGTGATTCATATCAGGGGCAACATTCTGGTCCAAATAGGAAAAAGAAATCAAAAATGAGAGAGTCTTATTGGTGAAAATCCTCACAGGCACCATAAGGCAACGAGAGCTGAGAGAAATAAAAATGAGAGTCTTACTGGTGAAAACCCTCATGGGCACCGTAAGGCGACGGGAGTAGAGAGAAATAAAAAATGAGAGAGGCTTATTGGTAAAAACCCTCACGGGTACCTTAAGGCGAGAGTGAGTTGATAGATGAACAAATGAGAGAGGTCTGCTGGTGAAAACCTTTCAAGGCACCGCAGGATGAACAAGGTCAGGATTTGGGTGAAGAAATCAGGTTATGGAAATTCCGGAGCAACAAAGTATGGCAACTGAAAGCTGATTGGTGGGACAGATTGGGCCGATTAATCCGAAATGCATGTCATGATCATTGATGCCAGCTGCTCCACTCAGATAAGTCTCTTTTCCCTTTCCTCTTCAGATAGTCTTCCAGTTTTGGATTTTCTTATCCTTAACTCTAAAAGTCATTCCATTTCATTTCTTTTGGGTTTATTTCTCTAAGATGTTCCCGATGTCAGTTCTGTTTAAGCAAATAAGAAGGAATTTCAAAGCTTACTACCAGCTTCAAGATTGCAAAGCACAGTGTGGCCAGAGCATACCAAAGATAGCATGATGTAAAGTGGGATAAAGTGCCAGCAAAAGTTCCATCGGTAGAATGATTTAGTAATTTCATGGGAGATGCAGAGGTTCAGTTAAAGGGGTCAGAGGTGTGAAACAATGGTTCGAGTATAGAACACTCCGGTCATCCAAAGTCATGGGGGTTTGGAAAGTCCGTCGAAAAGTCAAGCGGTTCAGGGCCAGTTCGGGGAAGCCAGTCAAAACAAAACAATGCAGCGGAGAGACCTTCAGCAAGAATGCCATCAACTAACCACCACATTTTAAAATGACAAAATTTTTCTTTGATTAAAACAGGGACAGGAAATTTTGGTTGTTTGGGAGAAACCCTCCATGGAGAAAGGCAGTCACCAAACAGGTTTGATTTTTGATTTTCAGTACCCTCCTAAAAAATGGGACCTAGCGTAAAGTTCAGAAATAATGTAATCTAGCATAAATGTATCCCAAAGGAATATAAGCAGGTTTAGAAGTTTGCATGTTCAAGATAAGATTCAATTAAGAGTTTACAGGACCCTCCTGAATAATGGGACTTAGTTTTAAGATTTCAATTAGATAACAACATTTAGCGTAAGTTCTGCTGCAGGGTAGTATAATTCAGCCATAAAAGTTGTCAGTCTTAAGATAAGACTTAATGTTTGACTTTCAGGAGCCCCTGGATAATGGGATGTAGTTTTAAGACCTTATTAGATAACAAGATTTAGCAGGAGTCACACCTTTAGAAGATATAATTTAGATTTTTAAAACCATCATTTAGCTAGGAGTTTTCAGGACCCTCCTGGATAATGGGACCTAGCTTTCAAATTCTTAGTAATACTTGATAACATGATGTAGTTTTACACTCACATCTGTGCCCAACCACCAAACTGGGGCAGAAAAATTTTCTTTGTTTTTGTCTATTTCGCTGAAGTTAGGAGCCCGCCTGGAGAGCAGGGAATACATTTCAAGTTAGCAGTCAGGAGCCCGCCTGGAGAGCAGGGAATACATTTCAAGTCAGCAGTTAGGAGCCCGCCTGAAGAGCAGGGAATACATTTCAAGTTAGCAATCAGGAGCCCGCCTAGAGAACAAGGGAGTACAATTCAAGTTTTAGCTTTCAAGTTCTTATTAACATTTGGTAATGTGATCCGTTTTACACTTACATATGTGCCCAGATACCCAAATAGGGGCAAAAATTTTTCTTTATTTTGTTGAAGTCAGGAGCCCGCCTGGAGAGCAGGGAATGCATTTCAAGTTCAGCAATCAGGAGCCCGCCTGGAGAGCAGGGAATACATTCAAGTTCAACAGTCAAGCGTCCACCTGGAGGAAAGAAAACATTTCAAAGTGTAGTTGGCAGTCAGGCATCCACCTGGAGAAAAGGAAAACATCTCAAATTATAATTCAAGGCAACAACAAAGGGATTCCACCGGGAGAATACAAGTCAACAAGGCAACAAGAACCACAAGAGCAAGTTTGAAGATATAGATAGGATTTTGTAATGCATAGATCATAGTCTAGTCTAGCTTCTTTTTATTTTATCATGGTGTAATAAGGGGATATAGTAAGCAGTAGTAGCAACAACAGCAACGGTGAAATCACAGCTTCATGGTAGTCCCAGCTGTCACACCACTTTTTTACCTACACTCCCGGGAAGGGGTATATAAGGGAGTTTTTCCAATTAAAGGACAATCGAAACGAGATTTATTTCAATTAAAATTCAGAGTCGCCACTTGGGATAATTTATGGTGTCCCAAGTCACCGGTTTTGAATCTCGAATCGAGGAAAGATTGACTCTGTTTTTGCAGTCCGCGAACACAAAAATCCAGGTAAGGAATTTTGTTAACCCGGGAGAAGGTGTTAGGCATTCCCGAGTTCCGTGGTTCCAGCACGGTCGTTCAACTGTTATATTCGGCTTAATTATCTGGTTTTAGGACATTTTGAACCAATGTGCAAATTTTTACTTTTAACCGCTTTTATTCAATTTTAAAAGAAGATTGAACGTCGTGTAAAACATATCTTTGGATCGCGCCACATGAAATGCACCCACAATCCTAAACATATTTTATTCAATGTTTTAAGATTTAGATTTGGGTCACATAAAATGCACACCCGAGTTTAGGAAGGTAAAATTATTAAACTAATGCGCCTAAACCAATTTCGCATTGCAACTTTGCGAGGGCCATTGGATTTCACTAAGTGGCACGCCTCGGATTCTAAGGATTGAAACAAAATTAATTAAGCGAGGTTCGTGCAATTTGTCATTTTGTTTGGCACGACGCACCTCGAATCATTTTATTTAAAAGGTTTTAAACTAACACATGAGGGCCACGAACTACTTGTATTAGATAATATGGCTCACCCCAATCATTTCCAAGGATCTTGCTAATTGATTAAAGCCACAAGGAATTCTTAATTGATTTCAAGTCGCGGTCTAAGCTAAAATTGATGATCGTTAAAGTTGACAAACAAGCTTTGAACTCGATGTCCAAATGCAAAACGAGAGGATGAGCCTGGGTCATAGCTGGTCCTACTCGCGAGGCCCAATTCGAAAGTCTACCCGTTAAAAAAATGCGGCACAAATGGGCTAATGCTGATAACCCAGATGAAGGCCTCAGTACCAACGATTAAAGCAGGCACGATGTTTACGAGCATTTCTGACTCCGGCCCAACCATTAATGAATTTAAAACACACTTGCAACATCATTTGAATGTCAACATATATTCTCATGCTAAAACAAAACCCCTTCATGCACTAATAAACCTTTGCACAAATTATCCATCACTTAACATTAAAGCTTAAAAAAATCATAATTCAAACTCAACTCTGTTTCAGCACACTCAGACCAGACCTGATGAATCAAACTTTTCTACAAAGAAACAAGTGCTTGCTTTAATTTAAAAGACAGGACAATGGCCTGGACAGTCACTTTCAGGGATTACTTTATGCATTTTTGGGAAATTCTATTATACTAGCTATTTCATGTTAATGTGACAACAATGCAACCATCCATACTCATGGAAAATAATTCAATAGCAACTAAAGTTAACAAGTGTAAATAAGAGTCCTAAATACAGATCTTAAAGTGAATTTCAAATGTTCATGGCATATCATTATTTAATATACCAAAATAGAAAGCATAAATGGACAAATCAAGTGAAGAAAAGAAAACAGAACAGAGGGAAAACATCTATCAAGCATGGAACTCTTCATTTCTTCAAAACACATGAATCCTTCTTGCATGTCTAGAATCAGGAATGTGTACCTGGAAATCAAGAAGGAAACAAAGGGAATAAGGAGTCAATAACAGCAGCAGTAAGGTCAGCCCAGAATCAGCAAGGAAGAGATATCAAACAGCAATTAAACCCAATTTTGAACCCCAGATTTAGATTAGAACAAGATTCCAGAAACAGACTCGGCTCAACCAACTTTTAGATATCAAATTAAACCTTCCCTAGCCTTATGTGAATCAAAAATGACTTCACAAAAAAAATGAACCTCAAGAATCAGAACAGAAATCAATGGAAAAGTGAATTTCTATGACATTTTTAGCTGCTTTTTATTTTCTGTATTCTCTATCTCTTCTAATCTCCTATGAAACAGTAATTTTTTTTGCAGTTTTCTATATTTTCTGGATTTCAGCTCTCAAAAATCTGACTTGAGCTCTAAGTAACAATGCCTTTATAGGCAAGCTACTAGGGCAGCCTTAAAGAGTTCAAAAATTGCATTTAAAACCTTCTGAAATTTTCATTTTTGCTTAGGAGTCCTCAATGTACAATCTAGAAATTCAGAATAACCCCAACCCCAGCTTCCTAGAAGCTTCCCTAGTTAGTTACACCTAGATTCCCTATGCTAATTACCCAGAATACCCCTCAAACCCTGGTTAATTACCTTCCCAAAACTAGAATGGGTCCAAATGTGGGCCAAATTAGCCTAACCAAACTGGTATGGGTCTGCAGACCCAAATAAGATCCTATTTAGGCTTTCGATTTTTTAGAAACCAATTAGAAACAGACAGGGATCCCCAAATTAAGAACCGACCCAAAATTTCTAAGAGAAGAAACCCGGAACTTACCAAAGAAGAAGGAGAGAAAGAAGAAAAGGAAAACAAAACATAGGACAGAACACAACTTGAACTCAGAAGATCTAAACGAATTTCAACCAAATTAAAGACAAAGGGGGGGGGGGGAGAGGATAATGAAACTGTGAGAGAAAGAAAAATGCAAGGAGAGCATAGGAACTTACCAAATCGAACCATCGAAACCGGACGGGGACAACGAACTCAACCAAACTTATGCCGATCCTTTGTTCTTTGTCAAGAATAACTGAACGACATCAGTCATTGAGTCCAAACCTCAAAGTTTGAAAGAATGGCACGCCATGATTTTGCATGTTACCAAACTTGACTAAAATATGACTTTGAATCTTCTAAGGGTCAAACTCGACTTCCAGATTCGAAGAGTTTGGGGTTGCTTTGAGGGTAAAGGGTTGGATATTTGGGATGGGGAGGTTGTGGATGTATTGTGGTGTTAGTTTGGTGAGGATTGGAGTGGTCCATGGTGTCGCCGCCGGGCTCGAAGCAGTGGGGAAAGGGGGCGGCGGGCTAGAGTTCTAAGGAGATGAGAGACAGAGGTGATGAACATGAGGGAAGGGGGGGGGGTTCTGAGTTAGTCCCAGAACTTTTGGACATATTTAATCGGTGTATAAGAAGCCATCTCTACTGTTGGATGAGCCAAGATTAAAGGCTCAGATCATTTTAAACCTACTTAACTCGAAACGACGTCGTATGGTATTGGGAGTGGGGTTGGACCGGGTTGGACCTGGAACTGGGCCGGGTGTGGGGGCAATTTGACCGGGTATTAGAGAAAATCCAATTGGGCTTACTACTCAGCCCAAAATCTGATCCACTCCTTTGTTTTCTCTTCTCTTTCTTTTTTTTTTTTTTCAATTTTTCCTTTTAATTTCTTTTAAATTAAATTGAAATTAAAAATAAAACCTAAATTAATTCCTAATTAAATTATCTTATCAAATTGAATTAATTAATTCTAATTACCACCACTAATTAAATACCAAATTAACGAAAAGCTACCAAAATTCGAAACTAAAATTAAAAATGCAAAAATAAGTTACTTTTTTGTGATTTTTCCATTTTTATAAAACAATTAATTTGTCAATTAGTCCTAAAAATGTAAAACTAAATCCTAGATGCAGATGCAACATATTTTTGTATTTTTCATTAATTTAAACAAAAATAAAAATGCATAGACAAATGCAAACAATTATTAGCAAATGTCACCAAATCCACAAAAATTGCAAATAATGAAAAGAAAATTATTTTGTTTTGAATTTATGTGAGTAATTCATATAGGGCAAAAATCACGTGCTCACAGCTGCCCCTTTTTGCTCGGAAACATGAAGAGTTTTCGTGCAAAGATAAAATGAGTGGATACGAGCGATTTTTGCCCGTTTGAATACTCCGTGGGAAGCATTTTTAAAAGATTTGACCGCACCCTGCTTCTGAAGTTGCCTACATATCCTTGGATATAAAGGAATCAGGTCAGTGTAGTTCGGGAAGTTTTGGTAGCTGGGACTACCATGAAGCTGTGATTTCACTGTTGCTGCTGCTGCTATTGCTTACTACATCCCCTTATTACACCAAAATAAAAAAAAGCTATACTATGCTGTGATCTATATATTACAAAATCCTATCTATATCTTCAAATTTGCTCTTGTGGTTCTTGTTGTCTTGTTGACTTGTATCCTCCCGGTGGGATCCCTTTGTTGCCGCCTTGTAATCTGAGATGTTTTCCATTTCTCCAGGTGGATGCCTGACTGCTGAACTTGATATGTATTCCCATACTCCCCAGGCGGGCTCCTGACTTCAAAACGTGAATGTATTCCTATGCTATCCAGGCGGGCTCCTAACTTCGAAACGTGAATATATTCCCATGCTATCCAGGCGGGCTCCTAACTTCAGCAAAATAGACAAAAACAAAGAAAATTTTCTGTCCTAGTTTGGGTATGTGGGCCCATGTGTAAGTGTAAAACGAATCACATTACCGAATATCAAAGAATTTTGAAAACCAAAACTTGAATTGTACTCCTTTGTTCTCCAAGCGGGCTCCTGACTGCTAACTTGAAAGTATTCCCTGCTCTCTAGGCGGGCTCCTGATTGCTAAACTTGAATGTATTCCCTGCTCTCCAGGCGGGCTCCTGACTTCAACTTGAAACGTATTCCCTGTTGTCTGGGCGGGCTCCTGACTTCAACTTGAAACGTATTCCCTGCTGTCCAGGCGGACTTCTGACTTCAACTTGAAACGTATTCCCTGCTCTCCATGCGGGCTCTTGACTTCAACGAAATGACAAAGACAAAGGAAATTTTCTGCCCCAGTTTGGGTATCTGAGGACATATGTAAGTGTGAAACGGATCACATTACCCACTATCAATAAGAACTTGAAAGCTAAAATTTGAATTGTACTCCCTTGTTCTCCAGGCGGGATCCTGACTGCTGACTTGAAATGTATTCCCTGCTCTTCAGGCGGGCTCCTGACTACTGACTTGCAATTCTTCTCCCTGTTCTCCAAGCGGGTACCTGATTTCAACAAAATAGACAAAACAAAGAAAACTTCCTGCCCTAGTTTGGTAGCTGGGCACATATGTGAGTGTTAAACTGAATCATATTACCACATATTACTAAGAATTTGAAAGCTAGGTCCCATTATCCAGGGGGGTCTTGACAATTCTTACCTAAACAACAATTTTAAATCTAAATTATATCTTCTAAAGGTGTAACCTTCGCTAAATCTTGTTATCTAAGAGGGTCTAAAGCTACATCCATTATCTAGGAGGGTCCTGAAACTCAAAATCAAATCTTGTCCTAAAAAAATAACACTTTTACGACTGAATTATATTACCCTACGACAGAGCTTATGATACATCTTGTGATCTAATGAAAATCTTAAAATTGAGTCCCATTACTCAGGAGGGTCCTGGAAACTCCTAATTGAATCCTATCTCAAACATGCAAACTCATAAGCTAACTTATATTCCTTTTGGGGTACATTTATGCTAGATTATGCTATTTCTGAACTTTAAACTAGGTTCCATTTTTCAGGAGGGTCCTGAAAATCAAAAATCAAACCTGCTTGGTGACCGCCTTTCTCTGAGGAGGCTTTCTCCGAAACAACCAAAATTTCCTGCCCTTGTTTTAATCAAAGAAAAAATTTGTCAGTTTAAAATATGGTGGTTGGTTGATGACATTCTTTGCTGAAGGTCTCTCTGCTGCATTGTTTTGTTTTGACTGGCTTTCCCGAACTGGCCCTGAACCGCTTGACTTTTCGACTGACTTTCAAAACCCCATGACTTTGGATGACCCGAGTGTTCTATACCCGAACCGTTGCCTCATACCTCTTACCCCTTTAATTGAGCCTCTGCATCTCCCATGAAATTACCAAATCATTTTGCCGATGGAACTCTTGCTGGCATTTTATCTCCTTTTTCATCATGCTATCTTTGGTATTTCTCTGGCCGCATTGTTCTTTGCAATCTTGAAGCTGGTAGTGAGCTTTGAAATTCCTTCTTATTTGCTTAAACAGGACTGGCATTGGGAACATCTTAGAGAAATAAACCCAAAGAAATGAAATGCAATGACTTTCAGAGTTAAGGATAAGGAAGTTCAAAACTGGAAGTCTATCTGAAGAGAAAAAGAAAAGAGACTTATCTGAGTGGAACAACTGGTTCCAATGATCATGACATGCAATATGGATTAATTGTCCCAATCTGTCCAACCAATCAACTTTCAGTTTCCATACTTTGTTGCCCCAGAATTTCCATAACCTGATTTCTTTACCTCAAATCCCGACCTTGTTCGTCCTGTGGTGCCTTGAAAGGTTTTCACCAGCAGGCCTCTCTTATTCCTTCATTTGTCAACTCACATTTACCTTAAGGTGCCCGTGAGGGATTTCACCAATAAGACTCTCTCATTTTGATTTCTCTCAGCTCCCGTCGTCTTACGGTGCCCGTAAGGGTTTTCACCAATAAGACTCTCTCATTTTTGACTTCTTTTCCCTCTTTGGACCAGAGTGCTGCCCTTGATGTGAATCACCGCTACCTGTTTGACTTGGCATTTCCCAAAGACTGATCAGAAGGTCTATCTTTGGACCATAATATGGCTTTTGGATGGGTTTAGAAAGGAAGGGTATAAAAAGCTCAAAACCGTTTGATTGGGTTCAAATTTACAACCTTCGGAATCAGATTTCTGATAACAACCACAACTTCTGCCCCAGTTTCTTGTTTGTTGACTTTTGGATTTTTATTTTGATGGGATCGAACCGTGAGGCTGCCTACGTATCCTTAAAAGGAATTAGGTCGAACGTAGTTCATGACATAGGAATTACTTTGTTTGTTGTGATTTTTATTCCCTTTTCTTTCTCTTCTTTTCCTCTTTTGTTTTTCCTTTTGTTGTTGTTTTTTTTCCTCTTTTTTTCTTTTCTTTTCTTTCTCTCTCCATTCTTTTCTTTCTCTTTTCTTTTTCCTTTCTCTTTTTCTCTCCTTTCTTTACTTATCTCTACGCTTGTGTTTCCGATATTTGCTATTGATTCCGAAGGAGGGATATGAAGGAAAATAAATGAGGGTCAAAGGGGTAACGAGGGATAAAGTGTTTAGATAGTAGAACAAAATGCCTTCGTCATTTCAATATTCAAGACATGCCAAATACAAACAAGTACAATCAAAGAAAGAAATCATACATAATATCTCTTGACTGCATCAGAATTGATAGCCATTTCTACACATTGGCCTTCTACATCTGTCAAATACAACGCACCATTGGACAACACTCTAGTCACAACGAACGACCCCTGCCAATTTGGAGCGAATTTTCCTTTTGCTTCAACCTAATGAGGAAGAATGCATTTTAATACTAACTGCCCCACTTCAAACTTCCGTGGACGTACCTTCTTGTTGTATGCTCTTGCCATTCTATGTTGATACAACTGGCCATGACACACTGCTGCCAGTCTCTTCTCATCGATCAAACTCAATTGTTCCAAGCGGGTTTTGACCCACTCCTCATCATCGATCTCAGTCTCCGCGACAATTTGAAGGGATGGAATTTCCACTTCTGTGGGTATTACTGCTTCAGTGCCATACACCAACAAATAAGGAGTCGCCCCTACTGAAGTACGGACAGTAGTGCGGTAACCCAGCAATGCAAACGACATCTTTTCATGCCATTTCCTAGAACCTTCCACCATTTTCCGAAGTATTTTCTTTATGTTCTTGTTAGCCGCCTCAACTGCTCCGTTAGCCTTAGGCCGGTATGGGGTAGAATTGCGATATGTAATCTTGAACTGCTGACATACCTCTTTCATCAGATGACTATTGAGATTAGCCCAATTGTCTGTAACGATCATCTTCGGTATCCCAAATCGGCAAATGATATTTGAATGCACAAAATCAACCACCGCCTTCTTGGTTACAGACTTGAATGTTTTAGCCTCTACCCACTTGGTGAAATAATCGATGGCCACTAGAATAAACCTGTGCCCGTTGGACGCTGCTGGCTCGATTGGTCCAATGACATCCATTCCCCAAGCAACAAAAGGCCATGGTGCAGACATTGTATGTAATTCGGATGGGGGAGAATGAATCAAATCTCCATGCACTTGGCACTAGTGACATTTACGCACGAAACTGATACAATCTCACTCCATAGTGAGCCAATAATAACCTGCTCGGAGAATCTTCTTTGCCAGCACATACCCACTCATGTGCGGTCCACAGACTCCAGAATGTACTTCAGTCATGATAGCCGCGGCCTGTCTGGTATCTACACATCTTAATAACCCGAGATCTGGAGTTCTTTTGTACAAAACTCCTCCACTGAAGAAAAATCCATTTGCCAAGCGACGAATTGTTCTCTTTTGATCACCTGTGGCTTGTACCGGATATACTCCCCTTCGGATGTATTCCTTGATATCGTGAAACCAAGGCTCCCCATCGAGCTCTTCCTCCACCATGTTACAATAAGCATGTTGATCGCGAACCTGAATATGCAACGGGTCTACATAAGCCTTATCTGGATGATGTAACATTGATGCCAGAGTAGCCAAAGCATCGGCAACCTCATTGTGGATCCTCAGAATATGCCTGAACTCTATTGATTGAAACCGTTGACAAAGATCATGCAAGCATTGCCGGTATGGTATGAGTTTTAAATCCCGTGTTTCCCATTCTCCCTGAATCTGGTGTACCAGAAGGTCCAAGTCACCCAAGACCAAGACTTCCTGGACACCCATATCCACAGCCATCCTCAAACCCAAAATTCATGCCTCGTATTCCGCCATGTTGTTAGTACAATAGAACCAAAGCTGTGCTGTAACAGGGTAATGATGTCCTTTTTCAGAAACAAGTACCGCTCCTATTCCAACGCCTCTCATAATAGAAACCCATCAAAGAAGAGTTTCCATCCTGGCCTTTCAATTTGTTCCAACTCATCAATGTGCATTACCTCTTCATCAGGGAAGTAAGTCTTCAAGGGTTCGTATTCTTCATCCACAGGATTCTCAGCCAAATGGTCGGTCAATGCTTGTGCTTTCATTGCGGTCCTAGTCACATAGATAATGTCAAATTCTGTGAGCAAGATCTGCCACTTTGCGAGCCTTCCCGTGGGCATGGGCTTCTGGAAGATATACTTCAATGGATCCAAGCGAGAGATGAGGTAAGTAGTATAAGAGGACAAATAATGTTTCAACTTCTATGCTACCCAAGTTAGGGCGTAACACGTCCTCTCAAGCTGAGTGTGCTTAACCTCGTAAGATGTAAACTTCTTGCTGAGATAATATATGGCCTGATCCTTCCTGCCAGTGATGTCATGCTGTCCCAACACACACCCAGATGAATTGTCCAAGACTATCAAATACAGAATCAAAGGTCTCCTGGTTCTGGCGGGACCAACACAGGTGGGTTTGACAAGTACCCCTTTATCTTATCAAATGCTTCCTGATATTCATCTGTCCACTTGACTGCGACATCTTTCTTTAACAATTTGAAGATAGGCTCACAAGTTGTCGTGAGCTGAGCAAAAAACCGGCTGATGTAATTCAATCTTCCCAACAGACTCATCACCTCAGTCTTGTTCTTTGGAGGTGGCAATTCCTGGATGTATTTGATTTTTGACGGGTCTAATTCAATACCTCGTCGGCTGACTATAAATCCCAACAATTTTCCAGACGAAACACCGAACACGCATTTTGCAGGATTAAGCTTGAGATTGTACCTGCGAAGCCTTTGGAAGAACTTTCTTAGATCTCTGACATGGCCAGACTACTTTCTAGACTTTACAATCACATAATCCACATAAACCTCGATCTCCCTGTGTATCATGTCGTGGAATATGGTCGTCATTTCCCTCATGTAGGTTGCCCCGGCATTTTTCAAACCAAATGGCATGACCCAATAGCAGTACGTTCCCCATGGCATGATAAATGCAGTATTTTCTGCGTCTTCTTCATCCATTAAGATTTGGTGGTAGCCCGCATAACAATCTACAAAAGAACCAATCTCATGTTTGGCACAATTATCGATCAATATATGGATGTTCGGCAATGGGAAGTTATACTTGGGACTCGCCTTGTTGAGGTCTCGATAATAAACACACCCTGGTCTTACCATCCTTCTTTGACACATGCACTACATTGGCTAATCAAGTGGGATACCGAGTGACCCGAACGACCTTGGCCTCAAACTATTTGGTGACCTCTTCCTTAATTTTCACACTCATATCAGTTTTAAATTTCCTCAGCTTCTGCTTGACAGGGAGGAATGCCGGATCAGTGGGCAATTTGTGAACCACCAGGACAGTGCTTAGACCTGGCATGTCGTCATAGGACCATGCAAAAACATCTTTATACTCGAACAGTGTTTTAATTATCTCTTCTCTGAGTTGTGGTTCAAGATGGACATTTATTTTAGTTTCCCAGACATTATCTTGATCCCCTAAATTGATTGCTTCTGTATCACTCAGGTTAGGCTTGGGTTTTTCTTCAAAATGGCTTAATTCTTTACTAATCTCTTCAAAGGCTTCATCCTCGTCATATTCCGATTCAACATCACATTCTATTTCTTGAATTACTATTTCAGAACTAGATTGGCTTTTAAGACTGGGCCGGAGATTCCACATGCATGTCATATCATTGAGGCCACATAAAAAGAACTGTACAAGGAAAAAAAGGAAAATAAAAATAAAAAAAAAATATCAGGAAGAAAGGAAAAGAGAAATTGCATTTCATTGAAATTAAAGACAACGGGGTTTATACATCCAAACGGACGGAACATAGAATCTGAATTACAACCCTGGAATAATCCAAATAAATTGAAAGAAAAAAAAGAAACTACCAAAACTCCCTCCTGGTGGGGAGAGGAGTAACTTCCCAATTGTTAATCTTTGAACCGGGCCCAACAAATTGCACGTCCGCCTTGCTAGAACCCTCTCCAGCTTCCAACATGTTCACATTGGCGGATATCCTTTCGAACCTTTCCATCAAGTCTCCATCCACATCAACCACCGAAATGGGAATCGACGTTACTGGGCACTTTTTGGTACCAGGCCTGACAAATGATCGGGAAAGACGTGGGACTGGCTTTGGAAGGGACCATGCTCTCTGTTTCATTTTTCTGGCTCTTCTCACGTCTGCGACTATGGGCTTGAACCCCAGACCAAATGTATCCATGTTCTTAAGAAGAGAAACCGGTTGTACGATACCATACAGAGATGCACCCAAACCCTTGCCCAACACAAAACCATTTTTCAACATTTCAACGGCTACCATGACTGATGCAGCAACAACCCTTGGAGTTGGCACGCACTTCCCTTCAGGAATTTTCTCTACCGATACCGTGTCAAAAACCTGATAAACCCATGGCCCCTTGTCGTCTTCAAACTCTATGAACGGAACAATGGCATCACTAGGAACACACAGATTATCTTCGCCATGCACAACAATTTCCTATCGATCCCATTCAAACTTGACCATTTGATGCAGAGTAGACGGGACCGCTCTGGTAGCATGAATCCAGGGTCGTCCTAACAGTAGATTGTAAGAAACAACCATATCGAGTACCTGGAATTCCATAGTAAATTCAACTGGCCCTATTGTAAGCTCGAGCACTATATCCCCGACCGAATCTTTTCCCCCCACCGTCGAATCCCTGAACGCAGATACTATTTTTGTGAATTCTTTCATCATCCCTTTTCAACTTGTTCAGAGTGGAAAGAGGGCAAATATTTGCACTGGAACCATTGTCAACTAGTACCCGAGTAACCACGGAATCTTCACATTTCACCGTCAGATAGAGGGCTCT
Organism: Nicotiana sylvestris; assembly: GCF_000393655.2. Lineage (NCBI taxonomy): Eukaryota > Viridiplantae > Streptophyta > Magnoliopsida > Solanales > Solanaceae > Nicotiana > Nicotiana sylvestris. The sequence continues at coordinate 89,600,477 of NC_091057.1, read as the reverse complement.
ATTGTGCTCAGTACCCTCCACGGGCAACTCATCATCAGAAAAAGTGACTCGGTTTACCTCAAATATATTGTTAGCTATCTTTTCAAAGTGGTTTACTGAGATTTTGTCTGGAACGTGGGCTTCGTTCAAGATCTTCATCAAAGCCCGACGGTGTTCGTCTGAATGGATCAATAATGACAAGAGCGAGATCTGAGCTGGTGTCTTCCTTAACTGCTCCACAATGGAATAGTCCTGTACTTTCAGTCACCGCTTTCTTCACCAACAATGTGTTATCCTTTGAGGTCTTGGCTTTTCTCAACTCTTCGGGAGCGAAGCATTTCCCCGATCGAGTCAAACCATGGGTCTCACACACTTCTTCTTTAACCTCTTTCCCCTTGTAAGTCACTGTCACTCGTTCATAATTCCATGGGACTGCCTTGCTGTTGACTATGGGTAATTGAGTTATCGGTTTGATAATGATAGGATCTGTGCGAGCGCCCTTCATAATTACTACAGGCTTGTTCGTCACTCCTGGCACAACCACTTTTGTTCTTTCATGTTTTCCTGCAACGTCGTTTGAGGACCCCTTCTTGACCTCCACAGATGGTTCATTAGTTGCCCCGTTCAACTTGATCATAAATTTCTCATTTGTTGACTTTTCAAATGGTTTGGCTTCACTAGCCTGAATCATCATGATAGCTTGCGAAGGCTTCTTAGGCTCCCCTCCTTTATGCACTATCTCAATCATATTAGTCTCATGATGGGCCGGTAACGGATTCTGGTTGATGTTGGGTGCCTCCGGGGCTTGGACCTCAATCCGATTAGTATCAATGAGCTCCTGAATAGCTGTTTTCAACTTCCAGCAATTCTCTGTGTCGTGAACCGGGGTCCCTGAATAATACTCACAACTCATCGAGAGGTCAAGATTTCTGGGAGGAGGATTCGGCCGTTTAGCCTCGATCGGATTCAACATACCCAACTGTCTCAGTCGATGGAATAGACTAGCATATGATTTTCCCAAAGGAGTGAAAGTCTTTTACTTCTGCAACCTCTCATTCTTAAAGGCTTGATTTGGCCAAAAACCTGTTCCAGGGGGATTTCTGTAGGCTCTTATAGGTGGATGGACATTTTGTAGAGCTAGGTATGGACTTGGTGGAGCCGGCGCACGCCATTATGCGTGAGCGGGAGGTTGGGTATAGGTTTGTGCGTGATGGACGGAAAAGTGGGGATCTGGTGATTGGTAGTAGTGTTGTGGTGGGCTATATGAAGTGTGGGGGTAAGTTTAGTGATAGGGTCGAGTCGGGTTGTAGTAACGTGGAAGGTTCCTGAAACCGACCCAAGCTCCCGACTCAATTGTCGCAACGTCCTCTTTCTTCTTCTTCCTGAGTACACCCCCAGTACCGTTTTGAATGGTCTGGGTGGTCACTTTGATTTCTAAATAACTCATGATCTTGTTGGACTTGAGTGCCTCCTCAACCATGCCTCCCATTTTTACAACTTCATTAAAGGACTTGCCTACTGCTGACACCAAGTGACCAAAATAAGTGGATTCCAAAGCCTGCAAGAAATAATCAACCATATCACTTTCTTTCTTCGGAGGGTCAACCCTCACTGCTTGCTTTCTCCAACGGAATCCATATTCCCTGAAGCACTCACCAGGCTTCTTCTCAATCTTTGTCAATGATAGACGGTCTGGGATAATTTCGAGGTTGTATTGAAAATGGCAGGCAAAGGCTTGGGCCAAATCGTCCCATGTGTACCACCTGCTGTGATCTTGTCTAGTATATCATTCTAATGCCGATACGCTCAAACTTTGGCTGAAATATGGCATCAACAACTCATCTATTCCACTTGCTCCTCTCATCTTGCTACAAAATCCTCTTAAGTGTGCTACTGGGTCACCATGCCCGTCGTACAGATCAAACTTGGGCATTTTGAACCCTACTGGTAACTGAACATCTAGGAATAGACATAAATATTTATAGGCCACACTTACTTGACCTCCCAACCCCCTCATATCTCGGAACGATTGTTCTAAGCTTTTGACATTTCTGATCATCTCTTCATGCTCGGGATTTTTGGGTGGCTTCTCGGTCTTTGCCGGGAGATCAAGATGAGGGGTGTAAGAATATGGTTTTGGAACTTTGAAGGTGGGTTCAGAGGGATAGTACTGGTTGTCGTGAGTTTGGAATATAGGTTCACTGGAAGATCGGTGTAACGTAGTAGGTGGAGGTGCCACAAAAATGAGTGTAATTGGTGGGGGAGGGTATGAGACTTGTTTGGGTGGTGGAGCTTGAGAAGTATGGGAAGTGGCACCATAGCATTGTTGGTAGAGGAGAAAGGCTGCAGATGAGTTCACAGTGGGAGGCTTTGGAGGCTGGGCTAATGGTGGGATATAAGTAGGGTTGGCGGGATAAACCAGTGGTGGATGCCCCTTTGCCCACGCTTGCTACATTTCAGCCATCTGATGCTTTAACTTATACATCTCTTCCTTCATTGCATTAACATCTAGTTCTTCCACCTCTTTTGACGGGTCAACAATACTTGTCTCCGGTTCTTGGTTGGCCATATTCAGCCTGTCTTTTGATCGGTTGTTGTATGAGTGAGTTGCTAGAATGCCAATCAACTAACCACCTGCCTGAACTCAACACATCAAACAACAACCTTGTTAGCGATTAGGCTTTAACAGATTGGTAACCGCACATTGGGCATGAATGCACTTAAGCAGTTAACCGTCTCTATTATGTATTCGATCGGTTGCATACGTCATCCCGGCCTTTACTTACTTTCAATTGCAAACTTCCCCCTTTTTCTTTATTTTTCTTTTCCTTCCTTTCACTCTTGCCTCTGTCCTCTTTTTGTTTTTATTCTCTCTTGATTTCTTATTTTCTCTCTTTTCTTTCTTGTTTTTCCGCTCTTTTTCTTTTCTTTACTCTCTTGTTTTTCTTTCTCTTCTTGTTTAGTTATGGTCGAATCCTATGGAGATTGCTTACGTATAATGACCCCACATGAATCAGACCAAGCATAGTTCTTGAAGATAAATATGAAAGTAAATAATAAAATCATTTTTTGGGATTTTCAATTTTCATAAAAAAGCAAACACTTTGATTACAAAGACTCAACACTAACAGACTCCAAGAGAAACTAACAGACGCTGATGAAAAGATGAAATACAGACTCCAAAAGTAAACTATCGTACTCCAACAAAAGAAAATATAGACTTGAACACAATTGACAGACTCCAGCAAAAGAAAATACAAACTCAACACAATTGACAAACTCTGACGGAAAAGGGAATGCAGACTCAAATGAAAAATCATGAATACATCAATGCTCCTGGTTCCCACGGGACATCATTCGGTCTCGCCGCGGACCTATATGCAAGATCCCTTTGAAGTCGGTCCAAGTCACTCATTATCTGCTTAACGAATGTCATCACTGCCGCGAAGAAGGTAGTGCGAGTCATATCCTTACAGATTTGGCACTTCATAACGATGTAATCGGTGATGTTTCTAATTCTCTCTCTTATGATACCTTTTTCTTGTAACAAACGCCCAATCTGCTGGGCCCTGGCCTCCAAAGTTTGTTCAGCCACTTGATTTTGCTCCTGAAGTTGTTGCAAATCTATCTTTTATTGTGCCAATGCTGTATAACAGCGTTCTCTTTCAACCTTGAAGTCTTTCGCCTGTTTGATCATTTTGTTTTCCGTGGCGATGGCCCTTTTCTTTAATCCCATGACCTTATCGTCGTACTTTTCTTTCAACTGCTTAACCAGGCGTGCTCGTTCATCTGCATTTTTAGCCAGTTGTTTTCGAGCCTTGGCTAGTTCATTTTCTACTTTGTTCAAATCAAAACTATAGTCACTTACTTTCTGCCTTAAGTTAGCTATGAGTTTCTCATCTTTGGCACTTCGGGCTGGGTTTTCTGCCGCTATTTTCATTTTTTGAATCTGGGCTCGAAGGGCCTCATTTTCTATCGCTACCTTTTTCTTTTCTCCTTCATCTGCCGTGGCCTGCAAGCTATTTTCAAACTGAAGGTCCGTGACTTATTTTTCCAATTTGCTTATGGTAGCCCTATACTCATTTTCTTTGGCCAACAAGTCCCATTGCACTTGTGCTCCGTCGGTGAACTGTTGGACATGGGGTCTTTTTGTAGGTCTTTCGAGCTCATGTTGAACCTGGGACCTTTTACCATACCAAGCAGCATAACTAGGCTCTACCTCGCCTCTGGATAGATCTCGTACTTGAGTATCGGGCCCTAAGAATCTGCACTGATGCCAAATCCGACGCACTCTTTCTTCCGGGAAGGCAGATTTTGGCTCTAACTCAATGACCTGCCGACTTAAATCTTCATCATGTGGGATGGTCTGGTATTGGCCTAACTGATGTAGGACTCTGTGCGGAGCATAAGGCTAAATACTCCGAAGACCCATCAACAGCAAAAAACATGCCTCAGCCGACATATAGATTACTTCACTAATCGAGAGCCACCCGATCGTCCATTCGATCTTATTTGCAGTCAAAGATCTCAGATGAACATGCCATGCTTTTGTACCATCCGGGAACTCATAACCCTCTACCCGTTTTTCATGTTTTTCGATGCATTCAAAGCCAGTCATACCACAATTCAAGTATTCGGGACGGTGGCAAAGGTGTTCCTCCATCCATAGTTGTAACAACATATTGCACCTTTCAAAGAACTTTCCCCCTTCCCGACAGAGGGTCAGAGCTCTGTAAATTTCTGCCAAGATCAACGACACTATAGTCCCATTTGCCTTTTTCATCATAAAGTCGATTATCCCTACAAGTCTAAACTCTATGTTCCCGTCTTTTCTAGGGCAAACCAAAATACCCAGGAATGCCGCTATGAAAGCTAATCCTCTCTAAGTTTTCCACTTGTTTTGGTTTCCTGCGTGAGTAAGACCGGTATCTGGCATTTCAAAGCCACGGGGATTCCGGTAACGTCGATACAGAAAGTAGAAGGTACAGAATCCCTTGGCCAAATTTCCGTCTCGGATGTCACGACTGATGCTTAACAAGTCCAAAAATTTATGAGGGGTTACGGTTCTCGGTGCCACCGGATATTGACTTCTAAGATTCCCTTCAAAACTGGCATAGCCTGCGATCTCTTCCAGTGTAGGAGTTAACTCGAAATCAGCAAAGTGAAATACATTATGTGCTGGGTCCCAGAATGGTATCAAGGCCTCAATCACGTCTTTTCTTGGCTTAACCTTCAAAAGCCCGATAAGACCACCCAATGCTTTTGTCACAGACTTTCTGCTGTCTTCCCCCAAATCATGCCACCACATATGTAGCTCCAAAGGGATCTCTTCACGGACTGAGAAAGGTTCATTTTGAATTGTGCTCATCCTGCACATTTATTAAGGCGATTTTAATTAAAAGGAAACTATGACTCGTTTTGACTCAAGAAAAATGACCATTTTTTTCCAAAATTTTCACACAAATATCCGGCTTTGTCAATACGGCCTTTCAGCACTTCGAAAACGAAGATTTTAAGGCTGTGTCGGCTAACCAGCCAAAACCTTCAAAAGTGACTAAAAGTGGTTGTCCTTGCAAAAACAGCCTTCCGGCGCCCTTTTAGGGACATTTGGCTATTTCTGACAAGAATGACATCACCCTAATTATTTTCAAATTAAAGTAAAATTTTGTTCTTTGGTGTTATTTTTGCAAAAAGGAAGTTGGACCCGATGGGGGTTGCCTACGTATCTCACACCTTGTGAGAATCAAACTGGCGTAGTTCGGATTTTTTTTTTTTAAGAAAATAACCCAACTTCACTTTTTTTTCTTTTCCCAAAAACACAAAGATATTTTTTCCTATTTTTCTTTAAAATTCACAAAATTCCCCTATTTTTCCAAAATTTCGGTAGAGTTTCAGTATACTTCTAAGGACATTGGTTTTCACCACAGGTAATTACCTCACACTGCTATTTGCTTTTCCAAATTTTCTCCGTTTTATTCAAAAGCCGGTCAGCATGCAAATCCGAAGCAAATAAATGCACAAGTAGCAAGTAAGATGCATCAGTATGGTTTTTTTTATTTCGGGTGCACCTGTCCTAGACAGACCCAACCCTTGTGTTGAGTCTCCAAAGTCAAAATGCACATGATGCAAACAAACGTTCCTACTAGAGATCCGGTATGAGGTCTTGTTATACTAGGTTTAAATCCTGGGTTTTATTGTTCTAGACTTGTCTTACCTGAGTGGACAGCTCGAGCCGAGGGGGGGGGGGGTAGCGTACCAGGAATACAGAAGCTTCATCGGCTTTGCAACTTGTCTGAACCTCGTTCTAAATTTGGAATATGACTCTAACAGAAAAGAAGTCACACGAAGTGCACATTTCTTCATGATTTAGAAGACTTAGAGAGAAGAGGGATTTCACAACAGTTTATATACAGTTCACAGAATATCAAAGCGGTAAAAGCAACCAATTAGCACATTAGGACCAAATCATGTAACAAAATCAGATAATGGATAAAGCCAACTATAACAATTATTCTAAGCTCGAATTCTTGAACCCTGAACTAGAGATTCTGGGTTCGATCCCCAGCAGAGTCGTCAGAGCTGTCATACCTCCTTTTTACCTACACCCCCGGGAAGTGGTATATACGGGAGTTTTTCCAATTAAAGGACAATCGAAACGGGATTTATTTCAATTAAAATTCAGAGTCACCACTTGGGATAATTTATGGTGTCCCAAGTCATCGGTTTTGAATCCCGAATCAAGGAAAGATTGACTCTGTTTTTGCAGTCTGCGAACATAGAAATCCGGGTAAGGAATTCTGTAAACCCGGGAGAAGGTGTTAGGCATTCCCGAGTTCCGTGATTCCAGCACGGTCGCTCAACTGTTATATTCGGCTTAATTATCTGGTTTTAGGACATTTTGAACCTATGTGCAAATTTTTACTTTTAACCGCTTTTATTCAATTTTAAAAGAAGATTGAACGTCGTGTAAAACATATCTTTGGATCGCGCCCCATGAAATGCACCCGCAATCCTAAACATATTTTATTCAACGTTTTAAGATTTAGATTTGGGTCACATGAAATGCACACCCGAGTTTAGGAAGGTAAAATTATTAAACTAACGCGCCTAAAGCAATTTCGCGTTGCAACTTTGCGAGGGCCACGGGATTTCACTAAGTGGCACGCCTCGGATTCTAAGGATTGAAACAAAATTAATTAAGCGAGGGTCGTGCAATTTGTCATTTTATTTGGCATGGCGCACCTCGAATCATTTTATTTAAAAGGTTTTAAACTAATACATGAGGGCCACGAACTACTTGTATCGGATAATATGGCTCACCCCAATCATTTCCAAGGATCTTGCTAATTGATTAAAGCCACAAGGAATTCTTAATTGATTTCTAGCCGCGGTCTAAGCTAAAATTGATGATCGTTAAAGTTGACAAACAAGCTGTGAACTCGATGTCCAAATGCAAAACGAGAGGATGAGCCTGGGTCATAGCTGGGCCTACTCGTGAGGCCCAATCCGAAAGTTTACCGGTTAAAAAAATCCGGCACAAATGGGCTAATGCTGATAACCCAGATGAAGGCCTCAGTACCAACGTTTAAAGCAGACACGGTGTTTACGAGCATTTCTGACTCCGGCCCTACCATTAATGAATTTAAAACACACTTGCAACATCATTTGAATGTCAACGTATATTCTCATGCTAAAACAAAACCCCTTCATGCACTAATAAACCTTTGCACAAATTATCCATCACTTTGCATTAAAGCTTAAAAAAAATCATAATTCAAACTCAACTCTGTTTCAGCACACTCAGACCAGACCTGATGAATCAAACTTTTCTACAAAGAAACAAGTGCTTGCTTTAATTTAAAAGACAGGACAATGGCTTGGACAGTCACTTTCAGGGATTACTTTATGCATTTCTGGGCAATTCTATTAAACTAGCTATTTCATGTTAATGTGACAATAATGCAACCATCCATACTCATGGGAAATAATTCAATACCAACTAAAGTTAGCAAGTGTAAATAAGAGTCCTAAATACATATCTTAAAGTGAATTTCAAATGTTCATGGCATATCATTATTTAACATACCAAAACAGAAAGCATAAATGGACAAATCAAGTGAAGAAAAGAAAACAGAACGGAGGGAAAACATCTATCAAGCATGGAACTCTTCATTTCTTCAAAAACGCATGAATCCTTCTTACATGCCTAGAATCAGGAATGTGTACCTGGAAATTAAGAACAAAACAAGAAGAATAAGGAGTCAATAACAGCAGTAGTAAGGTCAGCCCAGAATCAGCAAGGAAGAGATATCAAACAACAATCAAACCCAATTTTGAACCCCAGATTTAGATTAGAACAAGATTCCAGAAACAGACTTGGCTCAACCAACTTTCAGATATCAAATTAAACCTTCCCCAGCCTTATGTGAATCAAAAATGACTTCAGAAAAATGAACCTCAAGAATCAGAACAGAAATCAATGGAACAGTGAATTTCTATGACATTTTCAGCTGCTTTTTATTTTCTGTATTCTCTATCTCTTCTAATCTCCTATGAAACAGTAATTTTTTTTGCAGTTTTCTATATTTTCTGGATTTCAGCTCTCAAAAATCTGACTTGAGCTCTAAGTAACAATGCCTTTATAGGCAAGCTACTAGGGCAGCTTTAAAGAGTTCAAAATTGCACTTAAAACCTTCTGAAATTTTCATTTTTGCTTAGGAGTCCTCAATGTACAATCTAGAAATTCAGAATAACCCCAACCCTAGCTTCCTAGAAGCTTCCCTAGTCAGTTACACCTAGATTCCCTATGCCAATTACCCAGAATACCCCTCAAACCCTGGTTAATTACCTTCCCAAAACTAGAATGGGTCCAAATGTGGGCCAAATTAGCCCAACCAAACTGGTATGGGTCTGTAGACCCAAATAAGATCCTATTTAGGCTTTCGATTTTTCAGAAACCAATTATAAACAGACAAGAATCCCCAAATTAAGAACCGACCCAAAATTCCCAAGAGAAGAAACCCAAAAAATTACCAAAGAAGAAGGAGAGAAAGAAGAAAAGGAAAACAAAACGTAGGACGGAACACAACTTGAACTCAGAAGTTCTAAACGAATTTCAACCAAATTAAAGACAAAGGAGGGGGGGAGAGGATAATGAAACTGTGAGAGAAAGAAAAATGCAAGGAGAGCATAGGGACTTACCAAATCGAACCATCGAAACCGGACGGGGACAACGGACTCAACCAAACTTATGTCGATCCTTTGTTCTTTGTCAAGAATAACTTAACGACATCAGTTTCGTTGAGTCCAAACCTCAAAGTTTGAAAGAATTGCACTCCATGATTTTGCATGTTACCAGACTTGACTAAAATATGACTTTGAATCTTCTAAGGGTCAAACTCGGCTTCCAGATTCGAAGAGTTTGGGGTTGATTTGAGGGTAAAGGGTTGGATATTTGGGATGTGGAGGTTGTGGATGTGTTGTGGTGTTAGTTTGGTGAGGATTGGAGTGGTCCATGGCATCGCTGCCGGGCTCGAAGCAGTGGGGAAAGGGGGCGGCGAGCTAGGGTTCTAAGGAGATGAGAGACAGAGGTGATGAACACGAGGGAAAGGGGGGGGGGGTGTTCTAAGTTAGTCTCAGAACTTTTGGACATATTTAATCGGTGTATAAGAAGCCATCTCCACCATTGGATGAGCCAAGATTAAAGGCTCATATCATTTTAAACCTACTTAACTCGAAACGACGTCGTACGGTACTGGGGGGGTTGGACCGGGTTGGACCTGGAACTGGGCCGGGTGTGGGGGCAATTTGACCGAGTATTAGGGAAAATCCAATTGGGCTTACTACTCAGCCCAAAATCTGATCCACTCCTTTGTTTTCTCTTCTCTTTCTTTTTTTTTTCTTTCAATTTTTCCTTTTAATTTCTTTTAAATTAAATTGAAATTAAAAATAAAACCTAAATTAATTCCTAATCAAATTATCTTATCAAATTGAATTAATTAATTCTAAATAATAATTACCACCACTAATTAAATACCAAATTAACGAAAAGCTACCAAAATTCGAAACTAAAATTAAAAATGCAAAAATAAGTTACTTTTTTTTGTGATTTTTCCATTTTTATAAAACAATTAATTTGTCAATTAGTCCTAAAAATATAAAACTAAATCCTAGATGCAGATGCAACATATTTATATTTTTTATTAATTTAAACAAAAATAAAAATGCATAGACAAATGCAAACAATTATCACCAAATGTCACCAAATCCACAAAAATTGCAAATAATGAAAAGAAATTATTTTGTTTTGAATTTATGGGAGTAATTCATATAGGGAAAAAATCACGTGCTCACACCAGCTACCGAAACATCCTGAACTACACTAACCTGATTCTTTTATAGTCAAGGATATGTAGGCAACCTCGGAAGCAGGGTGCAGTCAAATCTTTCAAAATGCTTCCCATAGAGTATTTAAACGGGCAAAAATCACTCGTATCCGCTCACTTTATTTTTGCACGAAAACTCTTCGTGTTTTCAGGCAAAGAGGGGCAGTTGTGAGAATGTGATTTTTGCCCTATATGAATTACTCCCATAAATTCAAAACAAAATAACTTTTTTTTCATTATTTGCAATTTTTGTGGATTTCGTGGCATTTTATGATTAAATGTTTGCATTTGTCTATGCATATTTACTTTATTTAATTAATAAAAATTACAAAAATATGTTGCATTTGCATTTAGGATCTAATTTTGCATTCTTTAATTAATTAGTAATTTAGTGTTTTATAAAAATAAAAAATCACAAAAATGGTTTATTTTGCATTGTTCAATTTTTAGATTTGAATTTGGGTAATAATTATTAGGGTAATTAATTTAATTTTCTAGGATAATTTGATTTAGGAATTAAGTTGGGTTTGTTTTATTTTCATTTTTAGAAAAAAGAAAAGGAATTAAAAAGAAAATTGAAAGGAAAATGAAAAAGGAATTGAAAGAGGATTGATAATTTGGGCTGCTTCAAATTAAAGTTGCACAGGCCCAAGTCATTTTTCCCCAAGACCCGGTCAAGCCCAGCCCTGCTCCACCTGCTTTACCCGGTCCAAGCCCCAGTTCTGGAGACCCATGAAACGACGTGGTATGGGGATAGTACTACGTCGTTTAGAGCTCGCTGGGGTCGAGTCAATCCTGGCCATCTATTTCATTCCATCTGACGGCTCTAGGCAGCACCCCTACTTCACATAAAGCTGTCCAAACGACCAAACATAACCTAAGACCCTTGGTTATATCGTCTCTGTCACTCTCATCTCTCACCACCGTCCGCCACCGCCGAAAATCGCCCCATGGCGGCGGCGAGTCTCCGAACCGCCTCAAACTCATACCAGGCAACCACCAAACTTTTCTAAATCATATCCCTACCCCCGTTTCCCAAAATACCCAACGGAATCCCTCAAATTTCAAATCTAAAATAGCCGGAATCGTCAAGCCTTCGTTTCTTCAATTCTCTTCGTTGATTTTGGCATGTTTTGAGTCGAAATTAACATTAGTTAATGGCTTTTGTCAAGAGCCGTTGATTAATTTGAGTTTTGACTCATCTCGGATTTGTCGAGGTCCGGTCAAATTCCCTTCAATTGGGTAGAGTGCTTTCGAGTTCGATTCTTCATCTTCAGAAATGGTATTTTCCTTCACTCAGGTCGTTGATGTTTATCTTTTCTTACATCTCCTCCTCGTCTGTCTAGCCCTTTATTTTTTTTATTTTTATTTTTCTTTGTTTTCTATGTTTGCATGGTTGGTTCCAGGCTTGTGAAGTCAGTAATGGCTTCGGAGGCTGTATTTGAAAACATTTTTCATTTTGTTTGGGACCCAAATTTCACGAGTCCTTGAGACTCTGCGGGTTGGCTTGTGAAACTTGGGCTTTCAACGGCAAAATTCTAAAAATTAAAAGGCCCAAGAGGAATTTAATTTGAGTCTATAGACCCATTAGCCTGGGTCAATTAACCCAATTGGGTCCTTAGAGTAATAAACAGGGTTCAGGGGGGTAAGCTAGGGAGTTTGGGTAAGGGAAATCTTTTGGTAACTGATTGAGAAGTTTCCAGGAAGGGGGAATGGGGATTAAACTAAAAGTCTGAGTTTTACACTAGGGGCATAATAGCAAAAACAAAAATTGAAAAAGGGTTAATGAGCAAATTTTGAACTCATTTTGGCTGCCCTAAACTTCTCTATAAAAGCCCCATTTCCTGAAATTTTCAAGGAGATAGACTCTAAAGATTACAGAGGTATATCTGCATCATTTGGTTAAAATTACTGAGATTTATTCTTGGATTCCATTGTTAGCAAGAACTTAAGATTTTTCAAAGGATCTCCGAATTATCTGGGTGAAAAATGGCTTGAGTTTTGGGATTTTCAAACTTTATTTTGGAGTTGTTTGGATTCTGAATCCACTGTTGCATTGCTGAAACCAGAACTGAATCTTGCTGCTACAGATTCATCCTGACACTCTCCTTTGATTTTCTTGTCTTGTTGCTATATTCAGGTACTCTATCTTAAGCTCTACTAAACATGTGAATTCAGATTTGATGCTTGAAATGAAAGAGTGAGATTTAGAGCACAACTTCAATTAGTGTTGCATTTTGTTTGCACAACACTGTGTTATAGTTTCATTTCATTTCCTAGTTGATTTCTAGGTGATTTGAGGACTGTTTAACATTGTTTTAGTAAAAGTTTAGTTGGCCATGAATGATATATTTATGCTTAAGTTCTGCTAGAAATAATAGTTGTTTACTCTGTGAATGTTCAGTTCAAATGTGGGTCGGTTTGATCCATATGATTCTGTTGAGCTATGAACTATTTGGGGCTTCAGCTGTTTGTTATTTTTTGATAATTCTGGTTCGAGTCCTGATGAGGGTTAACTCTGTTTTGTTTTGTAATGGTTTCCGCTTTAGTTTGTTAAATGTTAAGAATGGTTGTGAGTAATTATTATTTGGCAGTCATCTAGCTCGAGCAAATATTTCAAGTAGTATGAAATGGTCTTTTGAAATTAGTTTTGAAAAACGGACTCCAGCATGATTACGTGATATTTACTTAGTTTCGAATTTCCATATGATTATATGTCCATTTTCTGCTGAAGCATGTTAAATCCGGAAGTTAAGTAGCGATTTGTGTGTATGCTTCATGAGATCGATTTTAATCCCAATATATGTGTAGGTTATTTTGTGCCATTGCAGGGACTCGAACTTGGGTCCCAGCATTGTGAATCGCATTATGACCACAAATTTGACTTCCTTGGCCTAGTCCATGCTATTAAGGAATTAGCAAACTTTTGGCATGGGCTGTTGGTTTTAACTTCGAGCCCAAAGTTTGCAATGACTTTTCTGTTTAATTTTAATAGGCATATGTTAAAAATCTGATTGTTTCTGTTGTTGTAAGTGCTCGATACGTGGATATTTGAGTATTCAACTTGTGCATGCCTCATATGAATTGGGCTCTTTGCTTGGGTTTGAGTGGAATTCACCAAGGAGTTGATAATCTGGCATTTCGGTGATGGCTTGGGCCATTGGGCCTCACGACAGGCTAGGCCCAAATTTTGAAAACGAAATACAATGGCTCTCACTTAGCCTCAATTTTGATTCATATCTGAATTCAATCGTAGATTAAAAGTAGTTGTAATTTCTTTAGCCTCAGTTCATTGATGGATCTCTGTAGTTGATTTTGAGGTGTGCCATGTCGAACAAAATGACAATTGAATGGCCCTCACTTAGTTAATATGTGAGTTCTTAGAATTCGAGGCGTGCCATTTAGCAAATTTTTATGGCCCTCACAAAGTTTCAAATGTGTAGTTGCTTTAGGCGCGTTTTTTAAATTACATTACCTTCCTAAATTCGGGTGCGTATTTATGTGACCCAAATCCAAATCTCAACAATGTTAAAATATGTCAAAGACCACGGGTGCATTTATGTGATGTGGTTCAAGACGTGTTTTAATAACGTTGCATCTTCCTAAAAATGAATAAAAGCGGTGGAGTTAAAATTGAACCATAGGTTAAAACATGTATTAAAATCAGATAATTAAGCTGAATATAACAGTTGAGCGACCGTGCTAGAACCACGGAACTCGGAAATGCCTAACACCTTCTCCCGGGTTAACAGAATTCCTTACTCGGATTTCTGGTTCACGGACTGTAATACAGAGTCAATCCTTCCTCGATTTGGGATTTAAAACCGGTGACTTGGGACACCATAAATTATCCCAAGTGGCAACTCTGATTTTTAATGTAAATAATCCCGTTTCGACTGTCACTTTAAGTTGGAAAAAACTCCCTTATGCTCCCTTCCGGGGTAGAAAAAGGAGGTGTGACAATTTTAACGATTTTTAGTATCCATATGCTGATTTTTATTTATTTATTTAAAAAGCCATTTTTAGTTTTCTTTCTCAATAACTTCTTAGTATTTGATGTCTTTATAGTCTGAAGAATGGTCTACTCCATGTACAATATTTGCAATTGAATTCTAGGTAGTCATATTAGCTTTGTTGAGTGGAACTCTGTCAAAGTGGTGAATGCATAAATTAGCTGAGTATATTACTGAAAGGGATAAGGAAAGGCAATACTTAAAATGTTGTGGGCTGCAGAGGTCTAAAAATAACAATCTTGTCTCGAAATACTTAGTGTCACGACTCAAAATCCACCGAGGGTCGTGATGGCGCCCAACACCGTTGTCAGGCAAGCCAACGCAGAAATATTAGTAAATTCTTATTTTACTTACTCGAATCGGTTACAACATTTCTTAATTTGCAATTAAAACAGGTGTTGATAAGCAATATGTAATAATAATTATACAACCCAAAAGAACTGTCTACTACTGTGTGTGCCAAGACCTGGTGTCACAAGTAGTGGGCATCTAGTAGAATGTACAAAAGAATAATACTATCCTACTGTTCGGGATAGAATAGACATCAAAAGTAAAGAAAGATCCCATCAAGCTGCTGAACTGCACAGGAAGGGAGTAGCTCACAGTAGAAGTCTCGGTCTATGAATCAGGGGCGAGCACCAGTCTGATAGCTAGATACCTGCCTCAGATCCTGTACAATTAAGTACAGAAGTGTAGTATGATTACATAAACAATATGTACCCCGTAAGTATCCCGTCTAATCTCGAAGAAGTAGAGACGAGAGGTCGACTTGATACTCACTAAGGTTAAATAATACAATGAAGTGTTACACTAAGCATGAAAGTCACAAATAATCAACAGTTTGTAGCAAGAGGTAATATGTCATGTTCATAACAATTTTACAATTAGCCATTTACATTTCAAATATTAAACCGGTCAAGTCAGGGATAAGATTTCATATAGATATCATGCACACACTATGCCGAGGTCGATGGCTCGATCCAACAGAAAATAAATTATGCGCTGCAAAAGGGTCGAATGGCGCGAACCATAGATGTATCTATTTCTACCGAGGCGATCGGCCCGATCCACAAATATCAATTAATATCAAGAAAACACATGAATGCGCATTTAATTCCAAGCAAATTCATACAAGTGTCCAACAAGTGTATACATTTGCTTATATTCGTTTCCAAGTCTCTAGCATGCCCAAAGTGGTCACATTAGCAAGAAAATATAGAGACATTCACAAATATAACATGATACGGGTCCTAGACTACCCGTACAAATAATAGTAGCTACGTACGGACTCTCGTCACCTAGTGCGTACGTAGCCTCCGCATTTAGCAGCAAATTACTCAATTATTGCACTTATGGGGATAATTTCCTCTTATAAGGTTAGAAAGGAGACTCATCTCGCTCCAAAGTGCACTTCCAATCCCAAGAACGAGTCCAAGCCCTCAATTCGGAGCCGAACAATCCCAAACTAGTTAAATGAGGTAGGAACTAGTCAATATAGACTCACAAGATCGAATTCTAGCTATTTAAGCAATTTCCCATTCTTTAACACAAGTTTCCTAAAATCCGACCCCGGGCCCACGTGCCCGGATTCCGAATTTTTTCGAAGGAAGTTGTTCTCTATAACCTAAGGATCAATAATATATGATTACTAATTTATTCCATAACAAATTTCGTGGTTAAATCTAACTTTTATTAAAACCCTAGGTTTTGCTCTAACCCCTTGATTTTACCTAAATTCTAGTGTTTAATCTACCTAATACACAAGTATTAAACTAAGAATAGGTGGGATAAACTTATCTCAAGATGCTAATTGGAAGTCTTCTCTCAAAAGATACCAAAATCGCCAATGGAAGAGTGAAAAGTGGTAAAAATTGACTTAGAACCCGTATTAAATGAACCTCACTACTTCAGCGATTTCCGCATCTGCGGTCAGGGGACCGCATCTGCGAGAAAGGACCGTATCTGCGAAATGGGCTAAAAGGGACGGGACAGCTTCTACGGTCTTGAGGCCGCGTCTACGGAGCTGCTTCTGCGGTTTGGCCTGGCCTTCCTGGGCTGCATCTGCGATAGGTGGACCGCATCTGCGGTCCACCAACCGCAGGTGCGGTTATGACAGGAGAAACAGATTCAGCACTTCTCAAAAATTTCAACTTCACTCGAGCCTCGTCCGATTGAAGCTCGGGGCTCCCGGGACCCGCCTGAACATACCGACAAGTCTGAAATCATGAAATGGACCTACTCGAACCTTCGAAACGCCCGAAACAATGCTAAGTCTAAGAATCACCCCTAAAACCAATTAAATCAAACTTATGAACTTCAAGTTCTTAAGTCTTCCCTAACGAGCTGAAACATCCTTTAACTACTCGGATTGACACCAAATTTTGCGGGCAAGTCTTAAATGATATATCAAACTTGTACTGGGATCCGGAACCAACATACGAGCCCGACACCCATGGAATCAATCATTAATTAGTTTTTTTAAATCTTTAAAACTTCATATTAACAATTTCTAATAAAAATTCATTACTCGGGTTAAGGACCTCGAAATTTATTTCCAGGCATACGCCCAGGTCCCATATTTTCCTACGGATCCTTCGGGACCGTCAAATTATAAATCCGGGTCCGTTTGCTTAAAATGTTGACCAAAGCCAAACTTAGCCTTTTAAGAAAATCCTAAGGAATCAAATGGGCATATTTCACTCCAAACTCTTCCAAATCCCGAACCCACCATCCCCGCAAGTCGTAAATTAGTTAAAGCAAGCAGGAGAAGTTTTATTTAAGGGAACGAGGTTCTAAAAGGAAAAACAACCAGTCGGGTCATTACATTCTTCACCTCTTAAACAAACGTTCGTCCTCGAACGGACATAGAAAAGTATCTGTACTGCTAAATAAATGTGGAATTGGCTCCGCATGTCCTCCTCGGACTCCTAGGTCGCCTCCTCGAATGGTTAGCCCCTCCATTGGACCCTCACCACAGAAATCCTCTTGGACCTCAACTGGCGATCCTGTCTATCAATAATGGCAAATGGCTCCTCCTCATAACCCAAACTCTCATCCAGCTGGATAATACAGAAGTCCAACACATGGGATAAATCGGCATGATACTTCCGAAGCATCGATACATGAAAAACCGGATGAACTCCCGATAAGCTGGGGGTAAAGCCAGCTCATATGCAACCTCCCCAACTCGTCTCAACACCTCAAAGGGGCTAATAAACCTAGGACTCAACTTTCTCTTCTTCCCGAACCTCATAATGCCTTTTATTGGCGAGACTTTCAAGAGAACCTTCTCTCCAACCATGAATGATACATCACGCGCCTTCTGATCTGCGTAGCTCTTCTGTCTAGACTAAGCTGTGCGAAGCCTTTCCTGATTCAACTTTACCTTATCCAAGCCATCCTGTACCAAATCTGTATCGTATAACGTAGCCTCACCGGGCTCAACCCACCCGATATGAGAACAATGTCGACCATATAAATCCTCATATGGAGCTATCTCTATGCTGGACTGATAGCTATTGTTGTACGCAAACTCCGCCCAAGGCAAGAACTGATCCCACTACCCTCCAAAGTCAATCACACATGCTCTAAGCATATCCTCTAAAATCTAAACTGTCCACTCCGACTGCCCGTCAGTCTGAGGATGAAATGTTGTGCTAAGATCTACATGGGTCCTCAACTCACTTTGAACAGCTCTCCAGAAATGGGAAGTGAACTGAGGGCCTCTGTCTGATATGATGGAAATAGGCACACCGTGCAACTGGACTATCTCCCGAATGTAGATCTGAGCATACCTCTCTGCTGTGTAAGTAGTCGCCACTGGAATAAAGTGGGACGACTTGGTCAACCTGTCAATAATGACCCATATTGAATCAAACTTTCGCAAAGTCCAGGGCAACCCAACTACGAAATCTATGGTAATTTGCTCCCACTTCCACTCCGGTATAGGCATCTGCTGAAGTAGGCCACCCGGCCTCTGGTGTTCATACTTGACATGTTGGCAGTTCAAACACTTAGCCACATATTCCACTATGTCTTTCTTCATCCTCCGCCACCAATAATGCTGCCTCAAGTCACGATATATCTTCGTAGCACCCGGATGGATGGAATACCACGAACAATGAGCCTCCTCTAGAATACTCTCCCTCAGACCATCAACATTAGGAACACATAGACGATCCTAGAGTCGCAAAACACCATCCTCGCCAATAGAAACCTCCTTGGCACCTGCCTGAAGTATCGTCTCTCTGAGAACCGCCAAATGTGGGTCATCGAACTATCGGGCCTTGATCTGCCCCAATAATGAAGACCGAGCAACCATACACGCGAGAACTCGGCTGGGCTCTGAAATGTCCAATCTCACAAGTCTGTTAGCCAAGGACTGAATGTCCAAAGCTAGTGGCCTCTCCTCTGCTGGAATGAATGCCAAGCTACACACACTTTCTGCCTTTCTGCTTAAGGCATCCACGACCACATTTGCCTTGCCCGGATGATAAAGAATGGTGATGTCATAATCCTTCAGTAACTCAAGCCACCTGAGCTACCTCAAATTAAGATCCTTCTGCTTGAACAAATGTTGTAGGCTGCGATGATCCGTATGAACATCAAATGGCACCCCATATAGATAATACCTCCATATCTTAAGAGCATGAACAATCGTGGCCAACTCTAGATCTTGCACATGATAATTCTTCTCATGAACCTTCAGTTGGCGCGGAGTATAGGCAATAACTCGCCCCTATTGCATCAATACACACCAATCCAACGCGCGAAGCGTCATAATATACTGTATACATCCCTGAACCGGAAGGCAACACAAGGACTGGTGTTGTAGTCAAGGCTATCTTGAGCTTCTGAAAGCCCGCCTCACAATCATCGAACCACTGGAAAGGAGCACCCTTCTGGGTCAATCTAGTTAGAGGTGATGCAATAGATGAAAAGCCCTACACGAATCGTCTGTAGTAACCTACTAACCCCAGGAAACTCCTAATCTTGGTCACCAAAGTAGGACGTGGCCAACTCTGAACTGTCTCAATCTTCTTGGGGTCCACCTTAATACCCTATCCTGACACAATATACCCCAAGAATGCCACTGATTCTAGCCAGAACTCACTCTTGGAGAACTTAGCATATAGCTTCTGCTCTCGCAAGGTCTGAAGCACTACCCTCAAATGCTGCTCGTATTCCCCCAGGCTACGGGAGTATATCAAGATGTCGTCAATGAAGACGACGACAAATGAATCAATGTAAGGCCTGAATACCCTGTTCATCAAGTCCATGAATGCTACTGGGGTGTTAGTCAAGCCAAAGGACATCACCAGGAACTCATAGTGGCCATATCTAGTCCGGAATGCAGTCTTCGGAACATCTGAGTCCCGAATCTTCAGCTGATAATACCCTAACCTCAAGTCAATCTTAGAGAACACCCTAGCACCCTGCAACTGGTCGAACAAATCATCAATACGAGGCAATGGATACTTGTTCTTGATGGTGACTTTGTTCAACTGGCGGTAATCAATGCACATCCGCATAGTTACATCCTTCTTCTTCTTCACAAATAACACTGGTGCATCCCAAGGCAATACACTGGGTCTAACAAACCCCTTTGCTAGCAACTCCTCAAGCTGCTCCTTCGGAGCCATACAGTACAGTGGGATAGATACAAGCAATCAATGCAGAAATCAATATCATGATCCGGTGGCATGCCAGGAAGATCAGAAGGAAACACATCGGCGAACTCTCCAACTACTAGAACTAAATCAATCGTCTGAGACTCTGGGGTGGTGTCTCAAACATAAGCCAAATAAGCCAAGCACCCCTTCTCGACCATTTGTCGAGCCTTTAGGAAAGAGATAACCCGACTAGATGTATCAACTGTGGAACCCTTCCACTCTAACCTTGACAACCCTAGCATCGCTAAAGTAACAGTCTTGGCATGGCAATCTAGGATGGCGTGATATGGGGATAACCAATCCATGCCTAGGATGATCTCAAAGTCGATCATATCAAGCAACATGAGATCCGCACTAGTCTCAAAACCACAGAATGTGACCATACAGGACCGATAGATCCGATCGACAACCATAGAATCGCCCACATGGGTGGACACATGAATAGGAATGCCCAAAGGCTTAGGAAAAATAACCAAGAAACGAGCAAACAGAGATGATACATATGAATAAGTAGACCCTGGATCAAATAATACCAAAGCATTTCTACCACCGATGGAAATAATACTTGTGATAACGGCATCTGAGGCAATGCATCTGGCCTAGCCGAAAGGGCATAGAATCTGGCTGGAGCACCGGTTGGCTGGCCTCCACCGGACTGAGCAGCAGATGGCTGACCTCTCCCTGCCTGTGACCTCCCCCTCTAGGACGGCCCCTACCCATCTGCCCTCCACCTCTAGGTGGCAGGGCAGGCAGTGCTGAAATCATAGGCTGCTGACCCTACTGTACTGCCTTGCCCCGAAGCCTAGGGCAGTACCTCCTCATATGGCCAAGATCTCCACACTCGAAATAACCCTACGGTGAGGCGGCCTACTATCCTGATGGCTAAACCTGATGTCCTGTAGACCCACTGGAAGAATCTTGAATAGCCTGTGGACGGTATGAACTCTCCGGCATAGCACTGAAATAAGAATCAGAAGAGCCCCGAGGACCTGAATACCCCCGGAGGAACCTTGAATAGCTGACGGGCGATACGAGCTCTCTGGCATGGCACTGAAATAAGGATGTGCTAGAGCACCCCGAGCAGGCGGTGGTGCTGAATATGGGGACCTGCTGGGCTGACCCCTCCCAAACTGACCTTTACCCCTAGCCGGGGCACCTCTGAACTCTCCGGAGAATCTATCCCTCTTATCCTGCTGCATATGCTCTCTACCCCTCTGGCGATATCCCTCAATCCTGCGAGCAATCTCTACCACCAGCTGATACTCTGTACCTATCTCCACCTCTTGGGCCATGCCAGATCGAATACCGAGGTGCAACCCCGCAACAAATCTCCGCACTCTCTCTGCATCTGTGGGAAGTATCATGAGTGCATGGTGAGACAACTCAGAAAACCTCACCTCATAATAGGTCACAGACATCTGACCCTACTCAAGATGCTCAAACTGATACCGTAGCTCTTCCCTCTCAGAGGGTGGAATGTACCTATCCAAGAACAACTGTGCAAACTGACCCCAAGTGATGGGAGGAGAACCTGCTGGGCTACCTAGAACATAGGACTGCCACTATCTACGGGCACTGCCCTCAAGCTAAAAAGTAGTGAAGTCAACTCCATGCAACTCCAATATCCTCATGTTGTGTAGTCTGTCCCTACACCTATCTATGAAGTCCTGGGCCTCCTCATGACGCTCGCCCCCGAAGACCGGAGGGTGAAGCCTAGTCCATCTATCCAATAACTTTTGTGGGTCACCATCCGCAGCTGGTCTGGGCTAGGTGCCACAGCAGCAACTAGCGGAGCCCCATCTGCGGGTAGTGCACCCAGAGTCTGATACACTGCAGTTGCATGTCCAGAAGCCTGAGCAGTAGGGGTCTGTGCTCTCCCTCCTACTTGTGATGTAGCTGGATCTGCTGGAAATAAACTAGCCCGAGTCATAGAATCCATGAACTGCAGTATACGGCCCATGACCTCCTGGAATCCCGATGCTGTCATAAAGTCCGCCGAGGTGGGCTCAGCTGCGGGCACCTCACCCTACTCCTCGATGATAGGATCTCCCGTGGGATCTGCTGGTAGTACTACTGGGATAACTCTAGGATGACCTCGTCCCTTACCTCAGGTCGGTGCCCTCCCCCGGCCTCTGCCTCGGCCTTTAGCAACGGGGGGAGAAGCTTCGCCCGGGTCTGGAACATCAACCGTGCGTGTTCTCACCATCTGTGAGAGAATAGAAGAAGGAAATTTAGCACAACAACCACTGCACGATAGGAAATAAATAAAGAGTAGTTTTTCCTAACACCCTATAACCTCTCGAAGATAAATACAGACGTCTCCGTACCGATCCGCAAGACTCTATTAGGTTTGCCCATGACTTGTGAGACCTATGTGAACCTAGTGCTCTGATGCCATGTTGTCACGAACCAAAATCTACCAAGGGTCGTGATGGCGCCCAACACCATTGTCAGGCAAGCCAACGCAGGAGTATTAGTAAATTCTTATTTTACTTACCCGAATCGGTTACAACATTTCTTAATTTTCAATTAAAATATGTGATGATAAGCAATATGTAATAATAATTATACAACCCAAAAGAACTGTCTACTAATGTGTGTTCCAAGACCTGGTATCATAAGTAGTGGGCATCTAGTATAATGTACAAAAGAATAATACTATCCTACTGTTTGGGATATAATAGACAACAAAAGTAAATAAAGACCCCATTAATCTGTTGAATGGCACAGGAAGGGAGCAACTCACCGTGGAAGTCTCGGTCTATGAATCAGGGGCGCGCACCAGTTTGATAGCCAAATATACCTGCCTCAGATCCTGTACAATTAAGTACAGAAGTGTAGTATGATTACATAAACAATATGTACCCCATAAGTATCCCATATAATCTCGAAGAAGTAGAGACGAGAGGTCGACTTGATACTCACTAAGGTCAAATAATACAATGAAGTGTTACACTAAGCATGGAAGTCACAAATAATCAACAGTTTGTAGCAAGAGGTAATATGTCATGCTCTTAACAATTTTAATATTAGCCATTTACATTTCAAATATTTAGCCGATCAAGTCATGGATAAGATTTCATATAGATATCATGCGCACATTATACCGAGGTCGATGACCCGATCCAACATAAAATAAACTGTGCACTACCAGAGGGTCGAATGGCGCGAATCATAGATGCATCTATTTCTACCGAGGTGATTGGCCCGATCCACAAATATCAATTAATATCAAGAAAACACATGAATGCGCATTTAATTCCAAGCAAATTCATACAAGTGTTCAACAGGTGTATATATTTGCTTATATTCCTTTCCAAGTCTCTAGCATGCCTTAAGTGGTCACATTAGCAAGAAAATATATAGACATTCACAAATATAACATGATACGGGTCCTAGACTACCCGGACAATTAACATAATAGTAGCTACGCACGGACTCTCGTCACCTAGTGCGTACATAGCCCCCGCATTTAGCAGCAAATTACTCAATTATTGCACCTATGGGGACAATTCCCTCTTACAAGGTTAGAAAGGAGACTTACCTCGCTCCAAAGTGGAATTTCAATCCCAAGAACGAGTCCAAGCCCTCAATTCGGAGCCGAACGATCCCAAACTAGTTAAATGAGGTAGGAACTAGTCAATATTGACTCACAAGATCGAATTCTAGCTATTTAAGCAATTTTCCATTATTTAACACAAGTTTCCTAAAAGCTGACCCCGGGCCCACGTGCCCGGATTCTGAATTTTTTCAAAGGAAGTTGTTCTCTATAACCTAAGGATCAATAATATATGATTTCTAATTTATTCCATAACAAATTTCGTGGTTAAATCTAACTTTTATTAAAACTCTAGGTTTTGCTCTAACCCATTGATTTTACCTAAATTCTAGTGTTTAATCTACCTAAT
The DNA here is from genome assembly GCF_000393655.2 of Nicotiana sylvestris. Lineage (NCBI taxonomy): Eukaryota > Viridiplantae > Streptophyta > Magnoliopsida > Solanales > Solanaceae > Nicotiana > Nicotiana sylvestris. Next base: position 89,576,520 of record NC_091057.1, on the reverse strand, counting down.
ACACAAGTATTAAACTAAGAATAGGTGGGATAAACTTACCTCAAGATGCTAAGTGGAAGTCTTCTCTCAAAAGATCCCAAAATCGCCAATGGAAGAGTGAAAAGTGGTAAAAATTGACTTAGAACCCGTATTAAATGAACCTCACTGCTTCAGTGATTTCCGCATCTGCGGTCAGGGGACAACATCTGCGGTCCGGCATCTGCGAGAAAGGGCCGCATCTGCGAAATGGGCTAAAAGGGCTGGGACCGCTTCTGCGGTCTTGAGGCTGCGTCTGCGGAGCAGTCGGGTCGTTACACTTAGCATGATGGATATTTTTGTTGCATGTTAAAGTAGTTATGTATGGTTGTCCATATTTCTCTTTATCTCGAGTGGTTGTCGTCGTCTTACACTATCTGTTTCACTAAAGGGGAAAATTGCCTGACGTGAGGGTCATATTTTGTGGCAATCTGGAGGGCCTCATTGATTTTTGGTCAATAGATTAATAAATATTCCATTCTTTCATAATAGATAATTGTCTCCTAATTTCAAAGACAGAGTAGTAATTTGTGAATATCTCTAAATGGGGATAACTTGTCAGTACTTTAAATTGCCAAAAGATTTCTTGACTTCCAAAGTAACTCCTTCCATAAGTCTCATGCCTTACAACAATCTCAAAACTAGTTTAGAAAAAATAATTCTTAATAATTGCTAGTATGCTTTAGGAGTGAATTATTAAATAAATTATCGTGATTATGTACACGTTCGCGTAACATAATTATGATTTTTTTCAAATAAATCAAAGTATGCATTCGCGCAACGCATACTTTGGACACATTAATCTTAATTAATAAAGCGTGATTAATTGTGGACACGTACGCGTGACATGATTTTTGATGCGCTAAACAAAATGAGTACATGTACGTGTGACTCAACTCTTTAATTACGAATAAATCAAGTGATTAAAAGCGGTAAAAAGATAAACACACATAGGTTCTAAAATGAGTAACTAAACAATTTTTTTAAGCCACGTATAAATTGCTAAGCGACCGTGCTAGAACTATGCAACCCGGGAATGCCTAACACCTTCTCTCGGTTTAACAGAATTCCTTATCTAGAACTTCTGGTTCGCAAACTTTTAAATAAAGTCGAAAATTTCCTCGATTTGGGATTTAAAAATAAACCGTTGACTTGGAACACCAATAATAAATTATTCCAAATGGCGACTGTGATAAATTAAATAAAATAATCCCATATCGAATAATGTCACTTTAATTGGAAAAACTCCTTTATATACCCCTCGGGTGATAAAAAGGAGGTGTCACAGCTCTGGCGACTCTGCTTGGGAAAAGAACCCAGAACTTCTGGTTCAGGGTTCAAGAATTCGAGCTTGTTAAATGTGATTTTTATTTGGCTTTATTTATTGTTGATATTACTGTATTTTTTGTACCTAATGTGCTAATTGTCGTTTATTTACCGCCTTGATATTACATGAACTGTATTGAACTGTCTCTCTACGCCTCCCTTCTGAGTCTTCTAAAACACAGTGCACACGTTCACATGGCCCACTTTTCTATTAGAAGTTATACCAAATAGAACGAGGTTGGGCCAGTAACAAGGCCGGGTAGACTTTCGTGCTCCCTGTACATTGGCTCGAGTTGTTCGCTCGGGTAAGCTAGGTCTAGAACACAACCCCAGATTTAAACTTAGAATAACATAACATCATGTCGGATCCCTAGTAGGAACGTTTGTTTGCATCACGTGCATTTGACCTTGGGGACTCAACACAAGGGTTGGGTCCGTCTAGGACAAGTGTACCAAAAATTAAAAGTCCAGCCTGATGCATCTTACGTGCTACTTGCGCATTTGTTTGATTCGGCTTGTATGTTAACCGGCTTCTAGAATAGGGAAAGAAAAAATCAAAAAAAAAAAAACAAGCGTGAGGTAAGTATTTGAAAATCCTGAAACACTTCCGAAATTCTGGACAAAAAAAGGAAAAAGACTTTCGAAATGAGCCAAAATTTTCAAGTGCCACGTTTCCTTTGTTCCGTCAAAACTTACCGACCTACGCGGGTCTGATTCTCACCGGATATGAGATACATAGGCAAACCTCATCGGTTCCGACCCTAATTTTCAGAAATCCAAAAATATTTTCCTTTAGTTCCTTCTTTAGAAATTTTTCCTTAGAAAATTCAAAAAAAAAAAAGTTTTTTTTAACTCAAAAAAGTAGTTTCCTTTTTTTTGAAGTCTTTCATAAGGAAAAATGAAATAATAAAAAAAATCAAAATCCAAAAAAATGGGTTTTCTTCATTTTGAAGTATTTTTCCAAAAAACAAAATTAGAAACAAAAATCCAAAAATATTTTTTTCATCTTTAGAAATCTTTATTTTGTAAAATTTCATAAAAAATATGAGAAATAAAAGTCCAAAAATATTTTCGCTTTTCTTTAAAAATAATTTCGTAAATTAAAAAGAGAAAAAAAAAACTCAAAAATCCGAAATGTTTTCTTAAATGTCCTACTTTCGAAAATTCACAAGTCAAATCAAAATTCAAAAAAAATAATATTTTTCTACCTTTTTAAGAAGTTTTTTCCCAAACATTCAAAAACAAATCAGAGAAAAAAGAATTAAAAAAAATTCATTTCCTTGTTTAAAAGTTTTTCTTTCAAAAAAAGTTTAAAAAAAATTGAAGTCCAAAAATATTTTCGTTTTTCTTTATAAGTACTTTTGTAAATTTAAAAACAAAAAACTCAGAAATTCAAAATATTTTCTTAAAAGTCCCTCTTTCGAAAATTAAGAGACAACATCCAAAATCCAAAAAATATTTTATTTCTTCTTTAGAAAAGAGAAAACAAATGAAAATTCAAACAAAAATATCTTCCTTTACTTTTGAAATTCTCAAAGTTCAAATCAAAAGAAAAGGAATTTTTAGAAGTCTTTCTTTCAAAAAATAAAAATAAAATCAATATATATATATATATATATATATGTTTCCTTTCTTCTTTTAAAGAATTTCTTTCAAAAATTCCAAAAAAAAAATCTATTTTTCTTTTTCTTAAAACTTTCATGGTCTGAGTTTTTATAAAAGTAAACAAAAAAAAGAGTCAGCTTATTTACTTTATTCCCGATCTTCCCGAACTACGCAAGATCTGATTCATGCGGTATTATGATACGTAGGCAATCTCCATCGGATTCGATCATAGCCATAAATTAATTGAGTGAAAAATAAACTGAAAAAAAGAGAAAGAAAAATTGAGTGAAAAAAAAGAGAGTGACAAAAACAAAAAACAAAAAAAAAAAGAGTGCCAAAATAAAAGAACGGAAAAAACAAAATGAGAAAATCAAGAGTGATTAAAGAGGGGCAGAAATAAAAGAAAAGAGTTAGTTAAGGCCGGGATGAAACATGCAACCGTTCAAATACATGGTAGAAACGTTTAGCTGTTAGGTGCATTGCATCCCAACGTGCGATTTTCTATATGTTAAATGTCTAAAAACTAATAAGGTTGTTGGATGTGCAAACAAGCAAGATTTTGGTGGTTGGTTTTGTTGGTAGTTTAGTCTCCCCTCCTTCACAAGATCCAAAGGCACAAATGGCCTCCGCAAGCAATCTACCAATCATCGGTCCTGAGGATAGCCCGGCATCGGCTATTCTGCAGCTAGAATCAGCAGCTGCTGAAGAGAATAAGATGTTGCGTCTCCGCATATTGGAAATGTGGGATGCCTGGTCTATTGGTAGGGAATCGTCAAGTGCAATCCCTGGGTTCCCTAAGTTGATCCCTAGGTCAGGTGAGGTTACCAACGCCCCTGTACCCAACCCGCTCATCCTATGCGGGCACCCTCTGATACCGTCCAATGTTCATAGCATGCCTTCTGTGGTTCGCCCCCAGGCGCCAGTTTCCTAGGCACCTCCAATATTGTTCTCTACAGCACCAGTCTGCACAAGAGCACAACCAACTTTACCTCAGCCGTATATTGAGCCTCCAATGTTCACCTTTCAGGGTCCACAGCTTCAATCAAAAATAGCATATGTGACCCCATACTCTTTCACTCAACCTCTGCAATATGATCTCTTGGTAGAACAAGAAAAGGTCGTTAAAAATCCTAAGCAAGAGGAAATGGCTCGGAAGATGAAGAGTCTGGAACAAATCCTGAAAAATATGCAAGGTCTGAGTGGCCAAATGAGTGTCTCATACTCTAACCTCTGTATGTTTTCCCATGTCCACTTACCAACTGGCTTTAAGATGCCAAAATTTGAAAAGTACGACGGGCACAGAGACCCAGTCGCTCATCTGAAATGATATTGTAACCAGCTAAGGGGTGCTGGTGGAAAAGAGGAGCTGCTAATGGCCTATTTTGGGGAAAGCCTCTCCGGAATTGCTTCTGAGTGGTATACGGATCAAGAAATTACCCATTGGCATGTGTGGGACGATATGGCTCGAGATTTTGTCTGCCAGTTCCAATATAATATGGATATCGCTCCCGACAGAAACTCTTTGTCCAATTTGAAAAATAAAACCGCAGAAAGCTTCCTCGAATATGCCATCAAATGGTGTGAGCAAGCTGCCAGGGTAAAGCCACCAATGGATGAAATTGAAATGGTCACGGTCTTTCTGCAGGCCCAAGAGGTTGACTACTTCCAAAACATGATGTCTGTTGTGGGTAAGCCGTTCGCTGAGGCTATCAAAATTGGGAAAATGGTTGAAAACGGTTTAAAAACAGGTCGAATCTTGAGTCATGCTTCTTTTAAGGCCTCATCACAGTCTTCTCAGAATGGTTCGGAGGGTTTGATGAATAGAAATAGGAGTGAAGAGGGAGCCGTGATGGTTTCCAGCTCGAGGGGGACCCGCAGGTCAGTTGGCCAATCATATATGCTTCCTGAGGTCTCTCAACATTATTATCCCCTTCAAATGATCCCCAGTACAATCCTCGCCCAACAGAGCCTTTCAGAAAGAATCAGTTCACCCCTATTGGTGAATCATATTCAAGCTTGTTCCAAAAGCTAATCAGGCTAGATCTATTGCAGCCAGTGGCCCCGAATCGGCCGAACCCCGAGTCCCCCTCGCACCGAGTTGATGCTAGATGTGAATACCACTCTGGAGCAGTGGGACACAGTACAGAGGACTGTTGGACCCTCAAAAGGGCATTTGAAGATTTGATTGAAGCTGAAAGAATTGTTTTTCAGGATGAAGAAGCTCCTGATGTGATGAACAATATGTTGTCTGCCTACAACATCGGGGTCAATAGTCAGAATGATTTGTGAAGATGAGGAATTTGATCCGGCACTGAAGGCCATTGCAGCCATTGCCGAGACAGGAGAAAAGCCAAAAAATGGTCGCCAAGCATGAAAGTTCCCCATCAGACGGGAGTCTTAGTAGCCAGTCTTGCTATCATTTCTACGTCCGAATTATTTCAGGGTTTGATCCGGACGTTTTGCTTTATTGTCTTACTTTCCGATGTAAACCCTTCTATCTTCAAAAAATAAAAATAAAAAAAAAAAAATCAAAAATCAAAAAAATCTAGGGATGTCTCTTTTCTTAATCTTGTCAATTTTCTTATTCTCTTTTCAGTTCTGTTAAATGCAGGTTCCAATAATATGACATGCTTGTGAACTTCATGCCCGGATCCCAAAATGCTACCAGTCTTCGAAATAATGAATCAAGAGTCAAAATGCAAAGAAGATTAAGTTTGAGGAAATAAAACAAAAAGTTGGAACAGTTGAAAGAAATTGGCTCCAATTAGGAAAGGTCCATACATTGCAACAAAAGTACTGCCAAAAGAGTGTGTTGTACTTGGGACATATCGAAGAAATTGTCCCTGAAACAACTGTCAATGAAAATGCAGCCAAAAGGTACTTTGATTGATCCTCCATATAGTATTAATATTCTCCGGTTGGGATGACGAAAGCTTTCATTCTCGCTACCCAAATACCATAAACCCTTTTGTAAACCATTTGAGCCGGTTACTCTTCTTTGATTACCCTCTTTGGAACCTGAAAGTGTTATTAAAAAAAACTGAAAAAATGAAATGAAGAAAGAAAAAAAATAAAAAAGAGAAGAAAAAGAAAGATACAAAAAAAGAAGGAAGAAAAGCAAAGAAAATGAAATGAAAAAAAAAAAGAAAAGGAAAGGAAAAAGAAAGAGAAAACAAAAAGAAAAGAAAAAAAACAAAAACAAAGTTCCTTGAACTATGTTCGACTTAATTCCGAAAGGATACATAGGCATCCTCTCTCTGGGGTTCAGTTACACCAAAACAAAATCCCCATTTCCCCCAAAGTTGAAACTGGGGCAGAATTTATAGAGGCAAAATAAAGTCGAAAAGGTGGAGTCTCATCGACCAACCGCCATGGTAAAGTCTGGAAAAACTAGAGGTTCTCCAGGGTCAGAAATGAAATCGGTCCTCAGGGAACAAACAGTTGTAGTTGAAATCTTCATCAAAGAAGTCGGGTCGAGATCAAGTGACTGAAACGCTCAAGGCCACAAAACCGACCACCGTTTCAAACTGACAAATTGTTCTTTGATTTGAAAACAGGTGCAGTCCAAAATGACTCTGCAAGAAGCAGATACAATAAAATCAAAATTGTTCTACAGCAAAAGTTGACCCAAAAAGGGAAGTCCTTATAAACTCTTCTTTCGTTCTTCTAAATAAAATAAAAAAGTGAAGTAAAAAACAGAAGAAAAAGAAAGAAGAAAGAAAAGAAGAAAAAAGATTCAAAATCATGGTAGCGTAGGGTCCCCAATCTCTAGCTACATTTTCCCAACATAGGGTCTCATTCCCTAGTCGCTCCTAGTATAACCTGGTAGTCTTTTCCATTACAGGGTTCCACTCCCTAGTTGATTCCCGGCATAACCCGTGGATCTCCCCGGCATAACTCGATGACTGTCCCGGCATAACCCGTGGACCTCTCCGGCATAACCCGATGACTTTTTTCTTTTCTGACATAACCCGATGACTTTCCCGACATAACTCGTGGACCTCCCCGGCATAACCCGAGGACCTTTTTATTTTCCGGCATAACCCATGGACCTCCCCGGCATAACCCGAGGACCTTTTTCTTTTCCAGTATAACCTGATGACTTTCCTGGCATAACTTGTGGACCTCCCCGGCATAACCCACAGATCTTTTTCTTTTCTGGCATAACCCAATAACTTTTCCGGCATAATTTGTGGACCTACCCGGCATAACCCGAGGACCTTTTTCTTTTTCGGCATAACCCGATGACTTTCCCGGCATAACCCGAACCCGAGGACTCTTTTATTTTCTAGCATAACCCGATGATTTTCCCGGCATAACCCGTGGAACTTTCTGGCATAACCCGAGGACCTTTTTCTTTTCCGGCATAACCCGATGACTTTTCCGGCATAACCCGTGGACCTCCCCGGCATAACCCGAGGGCCTTTTTCTTTTCCGGCATAACCCGATGACTTTCCCGGCATAATCCGTGAACCTCCCCAGCATAACCCGAGGACCTTTTCTTTTCCGGCATAACCCGTGGACCTTCCGGCATAACCCGAGGACCTTTCCGGCATAACCCGATCATTTTTCCAGCATAACTTGGTAATCTTCCCAACTTGGGGCCTCCGATCCCCATTTGATTTCATTTTAGATATAGGGTCTCCACTCCTTAATCTCTTTTTCTCAGGGATACACAATCCCGATTTTATTGCTTTCAATAAAGAAATAGTTTAGATTTTGTTACAATAACTCACAAAATTTTCCTAGTGAAAATTGGGGCAGAAAATTTTGTTCGTTTGTTTGTTTTGGTGCCTGAGCAGGTTTTTACCTTGAGGCACAAGTTTCGAAACGACCAAAAGAAGTAGTCTCGATCCAGAATAAAAAAAAAAAGAAAAGAAAAAGAAGTGAACTCAAAGTGCAGAAGTAGAGAAAAGTTATGGAATGCTCAAGACGTGATTGAAGTCACAAGCTTTGCATGTCCCGCCTCGATCCGAGAAGTTGAAAAAGAATTGAACCAGCACCTACAACTAACAAGCATCAAGATTCAGACCAGAGACGCATGAAGAACCAACCAAGACTCAAGATCAAGCTTCAGAAGACTATAGATAGAAATTTTGTAACTCGTAGCTGATAGGCTTAGTTAGTCTTTTTCATTTTTGATTTTGATGTAATAACATGACCGCAAACTGGAACCTTGACGGAAAGGAACCTCACTCGGCTCTCTACCTCGGTACACTCTATCACCTCATTCACGTCTGAACTATACGTGGCTTGATTCCTTTATAACCAAGGATATGTAGGCAGCTCAGATACCAGGGCTCAGTCACTTTCTCTTTTCTTTTAGTTTTTAGTCTCTCTAAAAAAGGGTCGGGTCAAAAAACCTGTCTCGCCGCTCTTTTTCTGAAAACTCTTCGTTTTTCCAGTCAAAGAGGGGCAACTGTAGACATGTAATTTTTGACCCTCCCCAAGATTTTACATATTTTAGCGTAAATATTTCATTTAGGTTTAGTATTGCTATTTTAAATAGTTTTAACTCTTTTACTTTATTTTTATCATAAAAAATAAATTACAAAAAAATATTTTTCATCTTTAGGTTGAAGTCAATTAGTATATTTATATTTATAGTATTATAACATTTGAAAATACAAAAAAAATTAGTTTCACTCGTAGTATTTAGTTTTATATTAGTTTATTTTAATTTAGAGTGATTTTTACATTTTTACAGATACATTGTATTATTTGGTCTTTTTAGTCGAAGCTCAAACCTAAAAGACATGGTCCAACTCAATTACCATTAGCCCATTCTTTCCAACTCATTAGCCAACTAAAGTGCAAGATTTAATCCTAATCAGCTATTTCCTTCTAATCCAATGGCCACCATCACTTCCCACCTCCATATAAAATACTCAATTATAGAAACTCTACCCTAAGTTTTTAATTCCTACAACCTAAATTACCAGCCGTTTTCCATGATTTGAGGCTAAGACTCTTCTTCTTCATAAAAACTTAACAAAAAAACACTAGAAACAAAAAAAAAAAGCTTCAGCCGTTTTGGATTTTTGGAAAGTGAGCCGCCCACCACAAAAAGGAGCTTTCAAGAAGATTTTAATGAATTTCTGGAAGTAACATCTCTTCAACATTTTAGCAAAACAGTGTTGATATGCACTATTTCCAATTGAACTCATTTATCACACATACACACAAACAAAGGGGGGAGGAAATGAAAAAGTAACAAAGACAGAGAAATAAGAGAAGGGACAGAGAGGTCACGAAGAGGGAGGGGTTAGCAGAACCCGTCAAGAACATCAGCAGTAGCTTCAGCCACCTTTCGTTATCGATTTTTCCGTTGTTGAATTGGCTTTGAGCTTTTCCCGTTAACATTTTTTGCACTGAAAAAGGGCAAAGAAATAAAAAAACAGAGGAAATAATTGAGGGGAAAAGCTACAAAATCTCATTACCTCGAAACAAAAATAGTATGTCCATTTTCCCATTCTCCTTCCCGCACGTCACACAATTTCGAGTTGGGTTCATTTGATTCGAGTTTTACGGCGAGTTTCGAGGTCGTCGAAGGTTGTAGGCTGAAGTTTCTGGGCAGATTCGTGGTTCCATCGAGGTTGTCGCTGTCTAAATTTTCTGGTGTTAAGCATTTTCAAATTTCATTTGGCGAAATATATGTAAGGTTCGTTCCTTTTCTTGGTGTTATATAATTTAGTGATGCTTGAAGTTATTTTGTCATGTTCTATTTACTCATTATGCTTTGAATCTGGTAGTAATTCATAAGTTTTATGTTATAGCCGTTTAACTAAAATTAAACGTTTTTAGTTTGGTTGCTAGAATTTGATTGTTTAAATGATGGCCCTAGTCAGGGTGCATTCATATTGGTTTAACGATTTTTAGTATCCATATGCTGATTTTTATTTATTTATTTAAAAAGCCATTTTTAGTTTTCTTTGTCAATAACCTCTTAGTATTTGATGTCTTTATAGTCGTAAGAATGGTCTACTCCATGTACAATATTTTCAATTGAATTCTAGGTAGTCACATTAGCTTTGTTGAGTGGAACTCTGTCAAAGTGGTGAATGCATAAATTGGCTGAGTATATTACAGAAAGGGATAAGGAAATACAATACTTAAAAGTTAAAATGTCGTGGGTATCAGAGGTTTAAAAATAACAATCTTGTCTCGAAATACTTAGCATGATGGATATTTTTGTTGCATGTTAAAGGAATTATGTATGGCTGTCCATATTTCTCTTTGCCTCGAGTGGTTGTCGTCGTCTTACACTATCTGTTTCACTAAATGGGGAAAATTGCGTGACATGAGGGTCATATTTTGTGGCAATCTGGAGGGCCTCATTGAATTTTGGTCAATAGATTAATAAATAGTCCATTCTTTCATAATAGATAATTGTCTCCTCATTTCAAGGATAGAGTAGTAATTTGTGAATATCTCTAAATGGGGATAATTTGTCAATACTTTAAATTGCCAAAAGATTTCTTGACTTCCAAAGTAACTCCTTCAATAACTCTCATGCCTTACAACAATCTCAAAACTAGTTTACAAAAAATAGTTCTTAATAATTGCTAGTATGCTTTAGGCGTGAATTATTAAATAAATTATCGTGATTATGTACACATTCGAGTGACATAATTATGATTTTTTTCAAATAAATCAAAGTATGTGTTCGCGCAACTTTGGACGTAACAATCTTAATTAATAAAGCGTGATTAATTGTGAATACGTACGCGTGACATGATTTTTGACGCGCCAAACAAAATGAGTACACGTACGTGTGACTCAATTCTTTAATTACGAATAAATCAAGTGATTAAACACGGTAAAAAAATAAATGCACATAGGTTCTAAAATGAGTAATTAAACAATTTTTTAAGCTAAGTATAAATTGCTAAGCGACCGTGCTAGAACCATGGAACCCAGGAATGCCTAAAACCTTCTCCCGGGTTAGCAGAATTCCTTATCTAGAATTTCTGGTTCGCAAACTTTTAAATAAAGTAATAAATTTCCTCGATTTGGGATTTAAAAATAAACCGGTGACTTGGAACACCAACAATAAATTATTCCAAGTGGTGACTCTGATAAATTAAATAACATAATCTCATATCGAATAATGTCACTTTAATTGAAAAAATTCTCTTATATACCCCTCAGATGGTAAAAAGGAGGTGTGACAAAGGTCCGATTTATACTAAATAGACTCAGATTCTTGCTAAACTTTACGATCTCAAATTAAATACCATATAGGACCTGTATCGGGCTCCGGAACCAACTACGGGCCCGATACCATCAAATTCCAAACACATTTCATTTTCAAAAACTCATATTTATTCTAGAAAAAAATATTCTTTAAAAATTTATTTCTCGGGCTTGGGATCTCGGAATTCGATTCCAGGCATACACCCAAGTCCCATATTTTTAATTTTATTTTAAAAGCAAAATTCATCATTTTTTCATAGATTTTCACAAAATAGCTTTCTGGATACACGCCCGGACTGTGCACGCACATCGAGGTGAGACTAAAAGCGGTTTTTAAGGCCTTGGAACACAGAATTCACCTGCAAAACATGTGATGACCATCACTTTTGGGTCATCACAAATCTAACCCATGATTTATATGTGCAGGGAACAGTGAGATGAAGCAGACTGCAATGGTTCATAAACAGTGGATGCTAAAAGCACATGACTAGAAACACCATGGATTGTCTCTCACTGAAAGCCCGATAGAAAAGGGAATGTATCCTGTGTAAATAAAAAAAAAGATACATTCTCGGTGTTGGAAAAGTTGGAAAGTCTCTGTCACACTCGATTGAGAATGTGTTCTATATGGATTGCCTAAAGTACAGTCTCTTGAGTGTTTCTCAAATCTGTGATAAAGGGGGCAAAGTAGAGTTCTTATAAAAAATGCGCACAGTTACCTATCTGGTAACTGGTGAAGTGGTCTTAGTCGCCAAAAGAACAAGAACATCTACTTAGATAACCTTAAATCCCTACAAGATGGTGATATGAGCTGCTTAAAGGCAGTTGACAATGATGCAAAACCATGGCATAAAAGATTGGGACATGCAAGGTTCTCACTTCTGAATGAACTGACTCAGAAGAACCTGGTTCGTGGGCTACCAAATTCAAGATCCATCCGGACACTGTTTGTTAGAGCAAAGAAAGTGACTTTTGAGGTATTTGCGACACTTGTCAGGAAGGTCCAAGTGAAGATGGAACTGAAGAAAGCACGTATCAGATCTGTCCACGGGATAAAATATGTCAACGCCAAAATTTGATAAGTCTTGTAATGAAAATGGGATCACTCACAACTTCTCAGCACCAAGGACTCCACAGTTAAATGGTGTTGTTGAAAGGAAGAACAGAACTCTGGGAGACATGGAATGGACAATGCTCCTCGACAAGGGAATTGCCAAAAATTCTGGGCAGAAGCAACAAACACTGCTTACTACTTGGTGAACAGGTGTATGATCAGGTCCCTCCTAAACAAAATCCCCCAAGAGCTGCTCAACGGAAGAAAATCGAAGATAACTCATCTAAGAATCTTTGGATGCAAATGCTATGATCTCAACAACGGAAAGGACCAGTTTGGGAAGTCTTATGCAAAAAATGATGAAGGAATCCTTCTGAGATATTTCTCTTAAAGCAAAAGTCTACAAAGTCTGCAACAAAAGAGCACAATGTGTGGAAGAAGGTGGTCATGAGCTATTCAACAAAACTCCTTCTTCTAACAAGGAGGAAATAGTAACGATCAAGATAATGAACCTCTTTTTTGGTTCCTGGGAAATATCTGATGTTTCAAATGGCAAAGGTAATATGATAAGTCAGATGAAGGAGACAGGTAAAGAAAATGCAACATCTTCTTTCACTTCTCAAGAGGAACCTCGTACTTCAATTATTATCAACTGAAGCTGAAGGAAGAGTTGGAGATGTAGTGCAAGAGACTCCATAAGTAGCAAAACAAGGAGTGCATGGAAATCCACTTAATTTACTCAGTTCTCCTACTAATTAAAATTTCAGTTCCCATGAGGAAATGCATCATTTTGAAGGAAATAAAGTTATCTCGTGGTTAGGAAGAGCACATCTGGAATGATTCATTCTATTGGACCATCTCACGGGGTACGAGGAAATACAACCCAGCGGTTCCCTCAAACAGCTGAAACAGACGCTCTTAACATGAAAAGAACCTGGTCCAGCAAAAGGACCAAGCTCGTTAATGTTAGATACATTTGTCTCAGAATAATAAAAAAGGGGGCATATCTGTATGAGATTTTGCTGCACAAGAACATAAAATTGCAGATATCTTCTCAAAAGGCATTGCGCGAGGAATATTTTGAAAGAAATAGGGTAAATCTGGGGCTGTTGAAGCTTAATTGAGAACCTGATACCTCATCAATTGGCTATGAAAATTTTCTTCAGGTAAAACTATCTAAAGTGTTTTCTGGCCAAGCCTAACTCACATTGATACCGTTGCAGGTAAACACGTATGACGATCATAGAAGCTAAAGGTACAATGATGAACTGCGAAAGAAGAGCTGCTAAAATCTTTTTTAAAAAAATCGTTCGAGCATCAGGTTCCTATACCACATGTTAGTAGTAATGTGTTGTTTTGCATGCTTTCTCAAAAAGGTTAACAAAATTAATTCAACTACCATATCATCCAACTTTTCAAAGTCTGCATGTCATGTCTTGTCTTTCAAATCCCTTCACCTCCTCTGCATGATAACGTATTCCCACAAACCTACCGCCGTTTTCAAGACTCTTCAGAACCCGTTTCTCTCTCTTATCATCATTAACCCTTCTTCCCATAAAACTCTCTTTCTCCCTCACAGCAAGTCATAAACCTTCATCTCTTTTATATTTCTGTGGTCTTCTCTTCACTTCTCTTTCACTCAACTTACCTACCAAATCCTCTTATAATGGCAATCGAACGATCGATTCCTTCTCCTACCATTAACACCACTACCACTTCCCTATCATCCTTAAAGTTATCTCTAGAAATTCACTCTTTCACTCTTTCTAATGCTACTGCACCCACACCTATTTCCTCCTCATTTCCTATTATTTTTCCTTTTCTGTCAAATTCTGTTTCCCTTCCATATGTTGAAAACCCCATGTCTCATCATTCCTCTGATCTCACTAAAGAACACTTAGGAAGTGTTACCTCTCAGGTGTTAGAGGTCTCTGAGGATGATCCTGATCAGTATCTGAACTCCTCCATTTTGGACTCAGTGGCTCTCACATAGTCACCAGAAAAGGAATCAGCGCACAATATCATGGCTATCGTTGCTGAGAGTTTGTTGAATGAATGAGCCTTTCTCTTGTCTGAATATCAAGGGGAAGAAACTCCATTCCTAGGTGATGAAAAAACCATGGTACTCTTCGTGTCTTGAATGCATGAAACTGTCCCAGAAAAACCTACTGGAGGACCTGATTCTCTTCCAGATAAATCCACTCCAGAACCGCTTGATTATCCTAAGTCCTTAGAATCCTCTTCCAAGTCACCCTCTATCAGGTTGCAACAGAAAGAGGGCTTCGAGTCTACCTTGCATAAAAGTAAAAGGAGCGTCAAGACAAGGAAGAAGAGGTTGATGAAATAAGGGGAATTTGTTACTGACAAAAGCATTCTAGTGGGTGAGGTTGACAAAGATGCTCTAAAGGAACTCAGTCCCTTAGTAGAACGATCTATAAAAATCCAGAAGTCGGTGGATAAAGCTTCTGATAAAGCTTTTGAAAAATAAAGTGGAACATCTGTGAAGGGTAGCAGTAAGTCTAAGAAGAGTATAGTTGAGCAAGCTATGTCTGAAGGGTGGGGCTTGTAAGTTGGAAAGGGAAGTATGTTGAAGGATCTAGTAAACAAAAACGGGAAACTGTAGGGGAACCTGGTTCTCTAAAGACCATACCTAGTGACAGTGGTCTTTGGCAGGAGAGATTGAGGACTCAGAAAGTCTTGTGGGGTCGTATGTTTGATCCAGCAATTTCAGAGATGGTAGGTATGAGGCAAATTCTGGAGATAGTGGTTATTCAGCAATGGGAGCACTTGTTTCAGGAGAACGTGCCTACGGTGTACGAAGATGCGGTACAAAATTTCTACGCATCTCTCTTCACTGTTGAAGAGGATCACATCTGTGTGCTAGTAAATGGAGTGGACATTGTACTTGACGCTTTAGCATTGGGGAAGGTACTCCAAATTCCATGTGAAGGAATGTCCTCAGTCAAAGGTGTCTATGGAGCCAACTTTAGGAGAGCTATCATGAAAGAGCAAGCTATTCAGCAGGGGGAACAGGTGCATAAGAAGGTACTACTTCCTGAGTATCAGCTTCTCTTTGAGCTGGTTAATAAAGTGCTTTTACCTCGTTCTAAGAGCCGGTCTATTGCTACAAAGTCTGATCTGGTCTTAGTGGAGGCTCTTGATGAGTTTGTCCCAATCAATCTACCAGCAATCATGATAGATCATATGCAAAAAGTGGCAAACTTTAAAGGTGGGAATATGGGCTTCCATATGACTTTCTCCTCACTCAAGTGTTTAAGTTTTACAAGGTTCCTTTGGGTAATTTCGAAGTGGGCACACGCAAGCAAACCTTCTCTAAAACCACTCTAGAAGAATGTGAGTGCATAGAAAAAGTTGGTGGAAGCATCTCGACCATTTCTCAGCAGATCAATGCTCAAAATGCTGCTTCTGAAGAGATCAGAAGGTTGAGGGCTCAAAATCCCATACTAGAAACTCAACTCAGTCAAGCGGTTAAAGGACCTGGTTCCGTTAATGAAGAAGTTGCCCGCCTGATAAAGAAAAATGATAAGCTTCGTGCAAAACTGCTTGAAGAGCATCTGTCTGCAAATGCTCGACTGGACCTTAGGGCTGCTTATCGGGCGGATTGGGCGATTATTTACTCTTAGTGGTTTGGCTTAACAGTTATTGACTTTTAAATGTATTAATATGTTAGCCACTCGATAAGATATCGGGCGGATTGGTATCGGTTTAGCTCTTATCGGGTGGTTATCAGGCGGTTTATCGACCTAACATACATATTCACAAAATTTTGTTTTCCCTGTTGGACATGAAATAGCTGAATTGATTATAGAGCATGAATCGGAAGCAATAAGAGGTATGTTTAACAACATAAAAGCAATTGAGAACACTATTTCTTATTCTCCTTTAACATTTGTTAATGTCGATGAAACACCTTCAAAAGCGGAACAAGACAAAAGAAAGCTAAGTAGCAGTTGGCCTTTCATTTCAAAAGTAAAATCAACTAGAACTAGGTATTGCCGTACTGATTACTGAAGTCATTCAAATCTCAAATTCAAATGTTTATCCAGCAGAAAAGGTTCATTACCACTAGAAGAGAAAAAGGGAAACAAATCCAGCATAGTATATTAGTAAGTATAGCTTCATCTCATATCATAGCAGCCCTTAAAACCCCTGATCAATCAAAACACTAACTATTTGCAAAGATAGCACAGACCATACACATTTGCAAGATTGCCAGCACCTAACTTCTTGTGCATCCAGTCAATGATATCCTGAGCAATTTCTTCACGCTCGGGCTCAAACAGAAGATCATGCAAGAACCCATCATAAAGTTTAATGTCCTTGAACTCAGAAGCGGCCTCATTGTACAGATCTTAAGAAGCCAACGGATCAGTGACTCTATCAACAGTTCCACGGAGGACTAGAGGATCAGAATACTTGGCCACCAGTGTTGCAGGATCCCTTGAAATAAGAATTCCCCTTTTGTGAGAACCTTTGAACTGGTACCTAGGTGCAACAATGAAAAAATTGGTGCCACGGCCTGCATTTGGATGACAAACATAATATTAAAGAGCGCGTGCAAAGAAGACATTGCTGATCATCAGAAAATCATCTAAAGTAGACAAACATAATCATGTAATTTCATCAAAAGTAGGACCTTACAGTAATAATAGGATTTGCAGGTTTCACACGCAATGTTGGTGAAGTCAATATGCAGATTTAGCCAGACTATGATAGCATGTACAAATATATGCGAAAAACTTCACTTACTTAGCAATAGATAAGCATTTAAAATGGGCAGTCACAGAACAAATTATTTGAAAGAGCAGCATTATTTCTATGCACCTCTAATTCCAAATAAAACACGGAATAGACAGAGTAGCTGATGAATAATCTTACCAAATATATTAACACTACACGTCAATTACGGAAGGGTCTTTTCCATTGCTTGCTAAATCTGAAGAAAAAAATTAAAATAATGAGTCGTGCGATAAATATAAGCATATCAACAACACTTATATACAACAAATATAGTAACAATATTATTACCTTGTTCAAGCTGCTCGATTTTATCAAGATCTTCCTCAACACTAATGTGTTGTTTTAATTTTTCATTTCGAAGCCAATCTTGAAGACACACTAGAGCTTGCACCAATTTAGGAGTTAATGAACTCCTAAATGAATCAAGAAGACGTCCTCCCGTACTAAATGCACATTCGGATGCCACACTTGAAACCGGAACAACTAATACATCACAAGCCATCTCCACAAGAATAGAAAATCTAGCTGAGTTCAATTTTTACCAAAGAAGAACATCAAATTCTTTAGTGTCATCCTCAGTTTCTTCACCTAAATATTTATCTAACTCTGTTCTAGTATCAACACCTCCACTCCCACTTTTATATTTTCTTATATCTTGCATGAGTGATTCTAAAAGTCCTATATTTTGGGTGCTTGCTTGATTGCCAGAAAGTCCGGAAGTCGAAGTGTCCAATAAAGAACAATCTGAAGATGAAGCAAGCACAACACCTTTTGAGCTGGACTTTACATACTCACTGAATAATGAAGTCATGTACTTCGTCACTTCTGCTTGTATAGTTGCACCCAGATCTATACCAAACATCTTTACAAGTGCAAAGCCAACTTATTCGATCTTATAACGTGGATCCAAAATACATGAAGTAAAAATTATCTTGTTCATTTTCCCTGGATCACCCCAATACTTATCAAACTTTTCTTTCATATTCTTTGCCATTTCACTTAAAATTATATCTTCATTTTCTATCAATTGCTTCAAATAGACAGCAACTGCGCAAATTTCAAGAAAATGAATATTCGATGTAACATAACGTGATCCAGATATCTTCAAAGTAAGAAGATAGAAGATTTCAAGAAACTTTTTAATTCTTTTTATATTCTCCCAATCACTACTCAAAAGTTCACCTGTAGGAATTCCAACATCAATATAAGAATGCTCAAGATAATGTCTCAAGCCAATTTCACTAGAAGCATAATGTGAAAATGCACTTTCAAATTCAATAGCCCTGCACAACATCAAGTAGGTGGAATTCCATCTAGTTGGAACATCTAAGCATAAAGTTTTCTTAGAATTGAGTTGTTCAGCATCAAAACATTCTTGAAACCTCTTCAACCTCGCAGGAGACTGCCTAACATATCTCACTGCATGCCTAACATGTTCAATAGACACTAAAGATTCTTTTAAACCATCCTGGACCACAAGATTCATGATGTGAGCCATATATCTCACGTGAAGGTGAGTACCATTCATCAAATTAGTTCCCATTTTTGTTAATTGCTTAGATAATTCTTTTACTGTCACATCATTTGAGCTTGCATTATCAACTGTGATAGTGAAAATCTTATTTACCCCCACTCACGTAAGCACCTACCAATACTGTTTGCCATATCTTCGCCTTTATGACTAACAATAGGACAAAAATTAATTATTCTCTTATGCATATTGCATTCACTATCAATCAAATGGGCAGTGATACACATGTAATTGATTCTTTGTATAGAAGTCCAGGTATCAGTGGTAATACATACTCTTTGTTTTGTTTCTATAAAAAACCTCTTCAACTTTTGCTTTTCTTCATTAAAAAGATCAAAACAATCCCTAGTTACAGTACTACGAG
Source organism: Nicotiana sylvestris (assembly GCF_000393655.2). Lineage (NCBI taxonomy): Eukaryota > Viridiplantae > Streptophyta > Magnoliopsida > Solanales > Solanaceae > Nicotiana > Nicotiana sylvestris. The sequence goes on along the minus strand of NC_091057.1, from coordinate 89,557,668 downwards.
AAGGGATACGAAAATAAGGTTGCACCACTTTCATAAAGTGTCTAAAACCTTCTTTCTTAACAAAGCTAAAAGGAAGCCCATCAACTATTACCATACGACATAATTCCTTCCTGCATTCTTCTTGTTCAAATTTTCAAGTAACAACAGCTATGTCACCCTGACTACCCCGCGGAGCAGATTGAAAGCCTAAATTTGATTGTTTATTATCAACAATAGCAGGGCGTTTAGGACACTTAAGCATATGAGAAAGAAGTGTTGACGTACCGTCATTGGTCTTAAATAAATACTCAATTAAGCAATAGTCACATTTTGCTTTTGTACTCCCTTCAGAAGTAATAATTTCTGTAAAATGATCCCACACAACAGACCTTTTTCTCCTTTTTTGGTTATATTTGACTCCGTTGTTTGAGCTTGACTTGTTGCATTTGAATTAGAAGCCCCACTTTCACCCATCATCGCCTTATCATTTTGTGTATTTTCAGCCATGTATGAGTCACTGCAACAAGAAAATAAAAGGAATGAGAATAAAGATATCAAGTTATAAACAATACTAGCGCTTCGTTTGTCCATACAAAAGGTCACCAATTGTATCATGGCGCTATCAGCTACTTCAAAGGAACATGTGTGGTATAGATGCGCTGCAAGTGGAAATCAATTGTATCATAAGAAAACAAAACTGTTTAGAGCTTACAGTTGGAGGGGTATAAAACTGTCATGAGCTTACAGTTGCACCACCTTCATTGAACTTGTTTAGAGAGAACATCACAACTTTGTTGATGAACCAGCTTGCTGCTAACCTTATCATTTGTGGCAGTTTCAATTATGCAACTTATAGGTTAGTTTTCCATTCAATTCTTGGTTCACGATATTGTCAAATTTATCATATAGTGGTACTATTGATCCCAAAATTCTACTCCTTACAATAGAAAGTAGTACAAGCTTCTTTGAAAGAAAATCTTTTTGTTACACTCCATATAACAACCATGTACATTAATATATTCTGCAGGCTGTCTGTCCAAGTAGTAACCACAACTTTCAACATCTCTAAATCTTTATCATCGCCATTTTCTTGTCAACCCCCTGCTAAACCACTAGATAAATTACTACTATCTTTTTTCTACTGTAAACATATCTGTTTAACAAAACCGGCAAATTCAACAACAAATAGTGAGAAAAAACTGTAAATTGAAAAGAAAAAAATGACTAGCAAAATTCTGATAATGTTGATTTTGATGGGAATCATAAGTAAGAGTACCTGGATAAGAACTTAAGAAGATAAGAAACCGCGACTCGCGAGAGGGAGAGACGAGACGGCGAGAGGGAGACCGGTGGCTGGTGAAAGTCGATGACGATGAGGACTATTGGCCGGTGGGCGGTGGCTGATGGTTCTGGTTTAGGTATTAGGGTTTCTCTGGAATTAGGAATTAGGAATGGGTTATACTTTAGAGACAGAACAGAGAGAGACGGGTTTGTTTTTTTTATTCAAGTTCAAGGGTTTTAGTTTTTTTATATTTAATATATATAAAATAAAATATTATATATATATATATATATATATATTTCTATTCTTAACGGGTTAACGGATTATCCATTAAGAAAATTGAATAATCCGCTCCCAAACCGATAAGTCGTTAATAAAAAATTCAATACATTCCCCGTCCATTAAGTCGTTAAGCCGTTACCTGTAAGCCATTAAGCTTCGATTTGATTCGGTTTTCGATTTCGGATCGGTTTTGAACACCCCTACTGGACCTGGTTCTCAAGACCCTTGTTGTTTCTCTCTCATAGTCTCACTCTTCTAGTGCCTCTTAGATACCTCCTAGTGACAAGTTGTCTTCTATTATGATGTTTTGTGGCTGCTGTTTCTATTTTTGTTTGTCTTTTTGTTGATGGCATGTTGGATTTTACCATTACTGCTCCTGTTTTGCTCAATTCATTGTTCATATAAGTGAAACAGCTCCTCTTTTTGCTTGTACAATGTTGTTTTCCTTTGGCTTCTCTTTTCTGTCATGTTGTGTGCACATATGTGGCATGAGTTGGTTGTGTTAGACTTCTTTATGTTGTTTGCCTGCTTGGGTATTTTTAATGATGCCAAAAGGGGAAAGATAATGGGGGATCAAAAGCAAAAGGTCGGGGGAAACTTGTGGAAAATTGACTCAAAACAGGGGGAATCAAAAGCAAAAGGTCAGGGGGAACTGATAGTAGTGTATAGTATTGTGAAACGGGGGATCAAAAGCAAAAGGTCAGGGGAAACTTGTGAAGTTCCTGGTACCTCATCTGGTTATTTCTGCTCTAAACAAATACTATCATGCCTAAGTTTGTCATCATAAAAAAAGGAGAAATTGATGGATTTTCAATGTCTTTGCCTTATGTTTCTTCTGTTTTAATGATCTAACAAACTTATTGTTAAGAACTAGATAGGGAACCTCACTCACTTGGTACACATTTCAAATGAACGAAGTTCAGTCTGAACTTCAGCTAATGAACTGCTACAAAGAGGAACACGATAGGGACATGATCCATTAGTGTTCTCTGACAGAAGTACAAGTCAACTATACAGCTGGAACGCAACTGCAGAAAGTGACTGCCTGCAACTGTACACGCGATAGTACAGCAGTCACTTCTCATTGGGAAGAAGCGTGTACCAAGAATTGACATCATCCTTGTGATGTCTTTGGTAGTATAACAGTATGATGCAAGGCATAAGATATTCACTTGAGAATTTAGTGATATTCTCTCAAGCATTAAAGTGTTGATCCAGTATTGAAGTCACAAGTGTGTCAAGAACAAGAAGACAACTCCACTAAAGGATCAGTTTCACAATGAGTCTATGCGTATCCATAATTGAGTTGTAATCTTGTTATTTGTTCTTCATTGTAACTTCTATCCTGCTTTCTTAGTAGCTGTGTTTTAGGAAACCAAAATCACAAACCTTCTAAGTTTGTGTTGTGACTAGAATTAGTCATAAGTTAAAGTCTTTGTAACTAGTGAGTAACAAAGTGGCTTGTGATAAGTGTATCACGAGTTAGTTGAGTTGAAGTCTTTGTAATAGAGTCATTACAAAGTGGCTTGTAATAGTGTGATTACAAGTTAGTGAAGTTGAAAGCCTACAAGTGTAGGTCGTGATTTTTGTCCCCTTGAGTGAGATTTTTCCAAGTAAAAATCCCGTGTCTCTTTTACTTACTGCTTCATTAGTATTCTCAGTAAAAACTCATAGAGGACCAGGTACTCTATAGTTTGATGGACTCATATAAACTAACATTATTTTTTCCTATGTTACATAATCAGGACTCCAAAGTTTGAGTTGTTAGCCTTAAATGAGGTTAATAAGTTCTACCTAGACCAAATGGTACTTACCTCTCAGCCATACGTACAAGAGGTGAGCGGTAAGACTAAAGTTGATGTATAGCCCATTTGGCCAAGCTGCAAAAATCAGCTTATTTTAAGAAGTGCTTTTTTTCAAAAATGCTTTTCTCAAAAGTACTTTTGGTGAGAAACAGTTTGTGTTTGGCTAATTAGTTTGAAAAAATCACTTCTGAACAGCAATTAGTGTTTGGCCAAGCTTTAAAAAACTGCTTCTAAGTGTATTTTTCTCAAAAGTGCTTCTCAAAAAAGTGCTTTTGGAGAGAAGCTACTTTTTTCTGCTTCTCCAAAACTGCTTCTGCTTCTCCTCAAAAGCACTTTTTTTCCTTCCAAAAGCTTGGTCAAACACTTCAATTTTTGGCCAAAAGTGATTTTGGCAAAAAAAAGAAGCACTTTTGGCCAAAAAGAAGCTTGGCCAAACAGGCTAGTAATCGTTTTCATTGTGGGTGTTTTAGCACGAAGGAATTATCATTTTCTGAATTTGTCTCTCCAATGACTTATTTTTAGAAAAAGATTTGTGAAAGATTGATATTAATAATATTAACAAATCAAAACGTATTTTGACAAAATTTAGATAATGCAATCCATGTCCTTTATGGGCTGAAAAAGAAAAGAAAAACTATTCAGTTTTGTATTTTTAAGTAAAAACTATTAATCAATTCATAAAATATTATCAATTTTAGCCAATTACATATAAATGCTATCAATGTTAGCTAGTGTATACATGCAAATAGCAGGAAAAAAACAAAACGGCCATTCGTTATTCCATAAGCTGCTCCAATACCTAAAATTATTCACGCAAAAAAAAAAAAATACAAGGATGTAAATTGTAAAATAAATTGCTCTTCGATGTTTCATGCGTCTAATTTTAAAATAAATTAGAAAATCCAATTCATAAGTATCTGAATAGCATATATGATCGGGTGTTTGGGGCTTACAGAAGAAAACGAGCTTAAAACTCCACTGAGAGCCATTGAAGCTCGCTTTAACTTTGAATTTAAAATTAGTAAAATTATTTTGCAAGGTTTTTTTGAATGTCATATATTATTGGTGAAGAATTTTGACTTCAAACTTGTCCAAATTACTACCTTCCAATCTTCATCAATATTTGTAAATATTATCTCATCTATGTGTTTTTAACGAATTCCAACCATATTCATTAACAAAAAAATATTTTTTCCCTAGTTTTTTGAATATTGTATATCATTGGCAAATTTTTCTGGCTATTTTTGATAACATGTAGCTGGTGTCTATTTGTGGCTTATTTTTGTATTTCTCTCAAAAGAAAAAGGCAATCCGTTTCATCAAAACTGGGCCTAGGCAAGTTTTCGATAGAATGAACGAGTGGAAATAAAACTGAAAAGAAATATCAAGAAAAAGGACTGATAATTTGTTTTCACTTGCATTTCTGTTCCCTTTTATGAGTGCTGTGGAGCCTCCTTCCATGGTATTTCCTCGAACAAGGGAGAAAGGAGCTGCCAAAAGGTTAGTTTAGTATAGAAAAATATTATATCAAAATTAAAAATTCAAATAGTTACATGAATTTGGATTCCTTGAAATGTACAAAAGCTGTACCAAATTATATCACTAACGGGATTTACTCGGGACCGGATTTATAGGGTCTTGTATGGGGCACGTGAATCTATGGTCTCTTCGTCAAACTAGGTATTTTATGTATATATTTTTTGGTTTAATATCATATGTTGGCACGCATGCTCCACGAAGACTAAATGATGCACTTGGTTGAATATTAATGAGTTATTTACCCAAAATACTTTTGTTTAGTAATGCACTCATGTTCTAGATATTGTAGATCCGTCTCCGGATTTATTGAACAATATGTATGAAACATGGATAAATCAAAAGATATCTGATGAATTCTTTTGAAGATATAAATATTGCCTAGATTTTGAAATGTATTAGCATATATATAATTTTGCCAAGTTTTCAATCTCGCTATTAGATAGAGTTACTTGGATTTCTACTTTTCCTAATTAGACGGTAAATGATGTTATCGCATCCTTTGACTCTTTGAGAACTGTTATTATCTAATATTAAAATTTGTTTGCGGGAAAAAAAGAAAAGAAAAAAAGAACTGAGTTGTTTAACTTTCGACGTTTAGAGCGATCCAAATAGTCAAGTATAATCTTTTCATGTTTTGAAAGGAGACCCTTAGTGAATCCACATACAATGGAAAATAAATGACACTCTCCTACAAGGAATTACAATGAATTTATTTTATTTTATTTTATTTTAATTATCCATTTTAATACTTACGTGATAATTATTTGTTTGTACATAAAATTAATTAGCAAAATATTACATCAATTTTTAGTCTAATAGATATAATTTTCCTAAAATTGTCTATACAATGTTTAAAATACTTCTTATTGAACAATATCAACTTATTTTAGTACACCTGTATATTTTTATCTAGCATTGCATTTAACAAATACTAATATACTATTTAGTATACAAAAGTATACTTTTTTACAACTATTATAGAATATACTTTCGTACAGTGTATTATTATAGATACTATTATATAAGATACTTTATATTGTGAATGATATTGTTAAATGGTATTCACAATATTTTTGATATAATACACCATACACCAAGATTACTATTAAATCATGATATACTTTGTTTGAATATAGGGAAAAGGTTCAAAATTGCTCCTCTACTATATTATATTGTTTACTTCTACCATCCATTATACTAACCCTAACAAATCTACATCATGGCGGCTGACCCTCTCAATTTTTTTCATGTTAGCTGCCAAGTCACACTACCAAACAACACAGTCACACTACCAAACAACCCTAAATCTGCCACCTCACCATTTCTTCTTCCACACCCACTCAAAGCCACCAGCACCCCCTAGGCTCCAACCACCATTAAATACAATCTTTATTTTTACTTAATAAAATAACAAATAAGACATGAAACTAACAGGGAAACTGAAGAACCTTAGAAGAAAACTTGATCTTTTTGTTGGGTCGACCTTTAACACCTGAATTCATTCAATAATATATATAATTTCATCAAATTGTTTTCCAAAAAAATTTACTAATTCTTGGGGATTTTTTTTTTAATGATGTAAAAAAGTTAAAATCTTTGAATGCAAATACCATGTACGTGACCCATTTTGCGAGAGGGTTCAATTTGCTTATTGAATTCCAAAATATGAGCTCTTGAGAGTTTCTCTTTTCTCCATCATCTGCAATTTTGGGCCAAATTGTGAGATTCCAAGTCGTGGAGATTGTTCTCCAAGTCAAATACCAGCTCTCCACCAAATTTCAGGCCCTTCTACCGTGCCAATCGTAGTCCCCAAACCTCTGCAACTCTCAGATGAGCACCAGGTGTGAGCACGTGATTTTTGTTTTCACGACAATCACTCCAAAAGAAACAAAAATAATAGCAATTGGTCTTGCTGTACAATTTTTCGGATTTTTACGTGGCATTTTTGGTAGTTATTTGTGATCTTCCCCTTTTGTATTTTTATCAAACAAAATGTAAAAAATATGTGTCGTGTGTAAAAAATATAAAGTGATGTTATTTTTTTTTGTTAATTGCGTGATTAATTGTTGTTTAATGTTTTTATTGTTTAATTTAATTAAGAGATTAAAGAGGAAAAGGGATTTTTGGATTGGGCCCGTCCAAATCAAATAAAAACAAGCCCAAACCAAATTATCCGGTCCAGATCAGTTCGGCCCCAAGGGTATCCCAACGACGTCGTTTGGGTCATGCCTGATCTGGGCCGTTGATCTCAGAATGATCAACGGCCAAGATCACATCCCCCATATCCACAAACAAACCCGACCCGTCCTACCCGAACCAACCTTGACCCTTACTAAGCCAAACGACACTGTTTCATTTAAACCCTCAGATCCAGGCCGTTGATCTCGATTGATCTAACGGCTGAGATCAAGCCATCAACCCCATATATAAGCTTTCCACTCATACCCCACCCCCTATCCAAACACCCCTCCTTCGTCCTCATCCCCTCCACAGACCCAAAACCCCGGAACCCTAGAGCCGCCCCCTTTCCCCTCACCAAAAACCCGGCGGCATGGACGCCGGTGACCCCCACCTTAACACCATAGGACCGCCTCACCACCCTGAACATAGATCTGTTGTCACTTTGTCTCGAATCCCTTCCCACCTTCTCGAATCTTCATTTGAAGATTCGAGTCGGACCTCGACTTACACCAAACCCTACCGGATTCATACTAGGCCCTCCTCTGACCTCCCTCGTGACCAAACCATACTTGGTTTGGTCTGAATCTAACCAGGGAAACATAAATCTCAAATCTGCCTTTAGGAGCCCTAGGAGTCCTCATGTCTGATCTGTGTCCGTTTGAGCCAAATGATTAGGGTCTAATGGACCTTAATCGAAGTGTTCTCAGTTGAGAACACTTTGATTAAAGTCCGTTCAACCCTAAGAAAGATCGATTCAAATCCGAGCTAGGGTTTGCTGATTTTTCAAGATTTTAGGTATTTTTGCTTTCCTTTTATCAGTTCATGAGTTTTTGTTGTAGTTAAATGTTTGTTTATTGCCCCAAAATGTTTAGTTGATTTTATTTTTGAATTGTTTGTCGACTGTGTCCTGTCCACCTTGCCCGTACCTCTGTGTTTGTTCAAGTCCTTCTTCATTCACTGATAATGTGTGTGTGTGTAAACTGTATAGTCGATTGAATTTGAAATTGGTCGATTAATTAGTTCCCAAGGTCATCTTTGTTTTGACAGTGCAATCTGAACCCCTTGTTCAATACTGTTTGATTCCAATCCCTGGCTGTTGATTGTATATGTTATAGTTAGTATAGTCGATTCGATACGTGTCATCGAATAGTTTCAGGGGTTTGAATGATAACAATTTGATTTTTTTCCTGCTGAAACTTTATTTGAGTCAAATTAGAAGCTGACTGTTGTCTGTGTTTGTTCAATTTGAATCAGAAACATTTATAGTTTAGTTTGTGGTTTCAGTTCAGCTTGAGTTCTGAATTGATAGCATGTGCACTATAGTGCTTTAATAATTAGAGCAAATGGGACAGCATGGGCTGTCAGACCATTTTCAGCCTGCCCATACCTTTGTTTAGTTTAATAAGGTGATAAAAGGGTTATCAGGGAATCTCATGGGAAGGGTTCTACTTTTAAAAAGATGAGTGGAAAAACAGCAGAAAAGGGAGGGGGTTCTGATGTGTTTAACAGACTGTAAAGGGCTAATGTTAGGCTATAAATAGGAGAACTTCCATTAGAAGAAGGGACTGAATTTTTAAAAAAGGGAGATACCACAAAAACAGGCATATACAGATACACATTGAGACCAGATATAGATTCAGAAAAAGAGAGACAAAAGATTTTCAAAAATCAGAGAGGGAGATTAGAAAAGACATCTTTGTTTGCCTGGAACTGAAAACATTGCTTCTTTCCTCATTTCTTTGTTTGAAGTTCAACATCTAGTTTGCTATTGATTCTGTCAAGATTTAGGATTTTCCCTTGAGTATTTGAAAGAATCAACATTGAATACTGTATCATCGGATTACTGTTTTGGTCTATTCTGCCTGGGATTGCCATTTTGCTATGTTGCTTTGTCGTTGCTGTTATTGGTTGCTACTGCTGTTGTTCGTCGCTTATAGTTGTGATCATTGCTGTCATCTGAGTCTGTCGCTGACTTGCTGCTTCCATTTTCTTCTTTGTATTTTAGCATCCAGGTACACATTTTCGAATCTCACATTGATGTAACAATAGCAATGAGTTGAAAAATGAAAGACGCGAAGAATTTTTTTTTAATCCTTCGGTACAACACCCATAGTCTTATAAAGTGTTAGAAAATTCGCGCAAATCTTTAGATTGTAACTCAATAGGAAGATACATCAGGCAGTTTTGTATCTAATTAAAACTGGGTTTGTTTATTCATCTTAACTTACAATGGTTTACCTTGTTTAATTGTGTTTGTGATATGATTGCATAATTCGTGGAATGTATGAGTAATGGATACACCAAAAACTAGACTTCATTCTTAGTTATATTCTGCATGTATGAGATGGATTGCTATTAACCTGGATGGATGCAACATTAGTTTAAACTATTCAATTTAACTCCGTCACAAGCCGAATTCCATTAGGCAGTTTTGAATCTAATTAGTAGCAGTTTTCTAATAAATAGCCGATTTCGTTAATCAAGCCCAAATAAGCTAAGTTTAAGTTTAAATTTGAAGTCCGTTTAGTGTAAGTTTAGTATATGTTATTAGTTTTGCTTGCAATCTCCCTTAGCAAATTAACAAGCGTATTCACTCGTTGAAGTAAGGCATGAGACAATTCCCACCACATAAACAACCAATCGGATAATTAAACAAGAATCCGGAATCGGCCAAGCATGCAATTTACTTAGAACGTAATTTCTTTCTCCACTTATTAGAGACAAACATAAAAAGATGTAATCATCGTAGGTTTACTTGCTTTCACAAAATGAGACGAGCCTCGCCAAATGAGAAACACAAACTGCGGGGCCCTCATAAATGTATATATATTAAAAAATACTTAGAATTCGGGAAGGGCCGTTCAAGCGAATTTCATGGCCTTCCTCAAAGACAATAACGTGTTAGTCTCTTTAGGCACGTTTTTAATAATATTACTTTCCTAAAATTAGGGTGCACATTTATGTGACTCAAATCCAAATATCAACGGAGTCGAAATGTGTTAACAACTATGGGTGCATTGATTGTGACATGGTTCGAGATGCATTTTCACGACGTTGCAATTCTATAAAAAATAAATGATAATAATAAAAGCGGTTTAAATTTAATAAAAGCACATAAGTCATAACATGTATTTAAATCAGATAGTTATCCATTATAACAATTTAAGCGACCGTGATAGAACCACGGGATTCGAGGGTGCCTAACACCTTCTCTCGGGTCAACAGAATTCCTTACTTAGAATTTCTGGTTCGCAGACTTCATTTGGAAAGTCGAAAATTTTCCTCGATTTGGGATTCAAGATAAACCGGTGACTTGGGACACCAAAAGCCAAACCTTTCCCAAGTGTCGACTCTGAATTAAATAAATAATCTCATTTCGAATATTGTCACTTAAATTGGAAAAACTCCCCTCGCGCATTTTACCCTTCGGGGAGGGGCGCGCAAAAAGGAGGTGTGACAGCTCTGGCGACTCCGCTGGGGAAAAACCCAGAACCACTGGTTCAGGGTTCAAGAATTCGAGCTTAGAATAATTGTCATATTTGGCTTTATTATCTGATCTTTATTACATGTTTTGGCATGACGTGCTAAATGTTGTTTTTTACCGCTTTGATATTATCTGAACTGTATATAAACTGTGCTGAAACCCTTCTCTTCTTACCTCCGGGGAGAAGCTCGCTGGTCGAGACTCCCTATTCTGTTAGTGTCATACTTTGAAATAAGAAAGAGGCCGGACAAGTTACAAAGCCGGACGATCTCGCAGGTCCCCGGTACGTAGCCCCCTCCTCGACTCGAGTTGTCCGCTCGGGTACACAGTCTAGAATATATACCCAGGTTATAAACCTAGTATAACAAAACCTCATGCCGGATCCCTAGTAGGAACGCTTATTTGCATCATGTTGCATTTGACATAGGGGACTTAATACAGGGGTTGGGTCCGTCTAGGACAGGTAACCTGAAATGAAAAGACCATCCTGTTGCATCCCGTTTGTTTTGCGTATTTTATTTGCTTCAGTTCTGCATGCTAACCGGTTTCTAAAAAGAAGAAAAAAAAAACTTAAAAAAAAAAATAGCAGCGTAGGGAGATAATTACTTATTTTTTTGGAAAAATAAAACCAATGTCCAAGTAGTATCAAAACCTCACCAGTATTTTCTAAAAAAAAAATAAAATTTGTCTTTTAGTTTGATTTATTAAAAATCCAAAAAATGCTATTTAGCAGTCCTTAAGAATATTTTCTTTATCGCTTTTTGAAAGAAAAATAAAAAATAATAGTAATATATAAAAATAAAAAAACATATTCTTGCTTTTTCTTTTAAAAATTGTATTCCAAAAAGGGGGGGGGGGTTAATTGATTTACTCTATTCACGATGTACCGAACTACGCCGGTTTGATTCTCACCGGATGTGAGATACGTAGGCAACCCTCATCGGGTTCAACCCCACCCTTTTTGCTAAGATAGCCAAAACCAATAAACAAAAAAAAATATGTGTGTCAAAATAAGTCAGGTGATGCTGTTTTGTCATAAATAGCCGAATGTTCCCAAAAGGGACGCCGGAAGGCTGACTTTGCGTAAACAACCACCTTTGGGTCATGTTTAGAATTCTTGTCCGATTGACCCACACAGCCTTAAAATCTTCATCCCCGAAGTGTTGAAAGGCCGTGTTCGAAAATCTGATCTTCTTTTTTTGAAAAAATAGTCAAAATATTATTTTATTTTTTAAAAGGGTCACCTTAATAAATGTGCAGGATGAGCACGATGCAAAATGAACACTTTTCGATGATGACTAAAATCCCTGTCAAGTTACGGCTATGGTGGAATGATCTAGGTGCTGAAGGACAAGATGAGGTCAAGAAATATCTGAAAGGTCTCGTGGGTTTATTGGAAATCCAGCCTCAGGGAGATATCATAAGAGCTTTGGTTACCTACTGGGACCCGACACACAATGTTTTCCATTTCTCCGATTTTGAACTCACCCTGACTCTGGAAGAAATGGCTGGGTACATCGGAAATGCTGAACTTCCGTTAAGGCAAAAATACCTGGTCGCCCCAAGAGCTGTCACGGTACATCGATTCCTGGACTCACTAAAAATACCCAGGACGGTCCGCAGTCCAGATTTGGCCGCCGGTTTTTGTAACCCATGCTTCATATACGATATGTATGGTCATGTAGGAGGATTCAACAATCCGATTAACAAACTATGCAGCAAAGGTAGTCGTCAGAAGTGGGATAAGCACAGACGGGTGGCTTTCATGATAACATTTTTGGGCCTTTTAGTATTTCCAAGGAAAGATGGGAATATTGATCTGAAGATATCTGGGGTAGTCAGTACTTTGCTCACTCAAAACGATAGCACTCTCACGCCTATGGTGGTATCTGATATCTTTCGAGCTCTTATAGTTTGCAAAGCCAGGGGGAATTTCTTCGAAGGTTGTAACTTGCTGCTACAAATGTGGATGACTGAACATCTCTGCCATCATTCCGAGCTCTTGAGCCATGGTCCCTCAGAGAAAACCTGCATAGAAGAATTTTACACAAGAACCAAAGAGATCAGTTTGCCCAAAGGAGTTATAGCATGGACCTCATTCTTTCAAGCTCTTACTGCCAGCCAAATACAGTGGACACTGGGATGGCTGCCTGTTGATGAGGTCATATATATGCCAGCAACTAAAACTCATTTCCTACTGATGGGACTTAAGAGCATTCAACCTTACGCGCCCTGCCGAGTCTTAAGACAGTTTGGAAGATACCAGATAGTACCACACGAGGAAGATCTTAGCGCTCAAACAATTGAGATAAGTCCTGACGGACAATTCCCTGAAGCAAAAATCCGCCAGATCTAGAATGAATGTCAATATTTGAAAGCAGATACTTGCGTGCGAGATCGGGCCAAAAGTGAGATGGCACCAGGCTACCTTGCATGGTACAGAAGAGAACTCGAACATGAAAGGCCGGCTAAAAGACCCCACATCCTGAATTTCGCCGAATCGTCGCAAAGGCAGTGGGATTGGTTAGCGAAAGAAAGAGGCTATTTCGCCGAAATCAGCAGGTTAAAGCAACAAGTGGAAAGCCTGAAATATGAGCACAACGTGCAAGTCGCTACCGATCTGGGAGAGCGGAACGGGTTGACTCAGGAAAACGAAATGCTCAGGGCCCAGATCAAACAAATGAGGATGGATGCTGATAAACAACCAAGGAGTCGATCAGACGAGCAGTTGATAAAAAGGCTAAAAAGTGAAGTCAGGGAATGGCGAGATGGTTTAGAGAAATCTGAAAACGTCATAGCAGAGCTCAGGGCACAGTGGGATACAAGAGCAGATAAGCATCGCCGATACTTGAATCAATTGAAAGGCGACCACGAGAAAACTGTTGCCAAAATGAAGAGAGAGATGGCTACACTTGAGATCAAAGCAGTTAATCAGGCCGAGGATTTCCAAATTGAGAGCAGATACTGTTATGACCTGTTAGCCCAGATGAAGTTAGAAGTTCGGCAACTAAAGAATCAGCATATACAGGATTCTCAGGTATTCAAGATGTGCAGTGATCAGATAAAACGCCTGTCATAGAGAAGAAGCAAACCAGAGATAAGATCAGGACCATTGCCCATGCCATCATCAGGCGGTGTCTACGGTGTGAGAACATGACTAGCGTTACCGTTTTTTCGGCAGTAATGGGTTATGTCAAGCAAACCATGCACGAGTTGGAACAACTTGAAAGGGATCTCACACCTAGGACCGCGGCGAGGCCGAACGATGTCCCGCGGACACCATCTTTCAAAACCATAATGTACTCATAAGTCGAGTCTGTATCTTAACGTTTTCTGTCTGTCCTTTCGCATCAGGGTGTTTTAGTCTGTTTGAGTCTAGGTTTATTTTTCAAGGCTTGCTTTTCCTTTTGCAAAAATGATGTTTGTAATAGATCATTTCAGTAATAAAAGGTGTGTTTCTTCTTACACTCATTTGTTTTTGAACTACGTAATGATCTGATTCGCGTGGCATCGTGATACGTAGGCAATCCTCATCGGATCCGGTCACATTTTAACCACAAAAATTGAAAACAGTAACAAAAGGAGAAAGAAAAACATAATAAAAATTAATAAAAAGAAAAAAAGGAGAAAAAGGGGAATCCTAAAAGGAAGCTGGAATGACGCATGCTTTCGTCGCAAACATGTAGGAATCCACTTAACTGTATAGGTGCATCATGCCCCAACGTGAGATTGTCTATCTGTTATTTGTTTCGAATTAACCGTTCGTTTGTCATTGAGTTCTTCCAGGTTTTGGAAAAGGCGGTTGGTTTGGTGAAAGTCTGGCCTCACACTCATACTTCACGAGGTCGAAAGGGAGTGTTCAATTACCTATTATTAAGTCAAGATGCGGTGCTCATACTTATTTCACAAGGTCCAAAGGAAGTATAGAAATGTCTGCAGAAATTCCTTTACCAACAGTTCCTGTTTCCGAGGAGAGTTCGATCTCGGCTGTCCTCACGCCCGAGTCCACAACTGTGGAGGAAAATAGAATCTTGCGGCTCCGCATGTTGGAAATGCTGGACGACTGGAATAATGGAAAAGAGTCACCAAGCGTCGTCCCTGGATTCCCTGAGTTATTCTCCAGGACAAGCGGGACGTCTAATGTCCCCATAAGCTATCCTGCCACCCCATTCGGGTACCCAGCCATCTCGGCCTTCTCTACTGGATCGCCCTCTAATTCTTATCCCCGAGTGTCAACAACGGATGTAAACACAAACATCTTTACTGCACCACCCTGCCCGATCACGGCACAACCTGCTGCATACAAGCCGAATTTTGACTCGTCCTCGTTTACATTCCAAGCACCATCTTTCTCAATGGAACCAACTAGGTTCGCCACCAGCACTCATCCTCCACAGCCTCAGTGCGAGCTTGCACCTGGGCAGGATCAGAACCCTAGAATTGCTGAACAAAATGAGATGGCCAAAAGAATGAGAAGCCTTGAACAGAGTTTGAAGAACATGCAAGGTTTGAGCGGACAGAAAAGCGTCTCTTACACCGACCTATGCATGTTCCCTCACGTGCACCTACCAGTGGGTTTCAAGACCCCAAAGTTTGAGAAGTACGACGGGCACGGTGACCCCATTGCTCATCTCAAGAAATATTGCAACCAATTGCGGGGAGCTGGCGGAAAAGAGGAACTACTAATGGCATATTTTGGGGAAAGTCTGGTAGGGATAGCCTCAGAATGGTATATGGACCAGGAAATGTCCCGATGGCATATATGGGATGATCTCGCTAGAGATTTTGTGAGACAATTCCAGTATAACATCGACATTGCACCAGACCGAAATTCTCTGTCGAACTTGAAGAAGAAACCTTCAGAAAGCTTCAGATAATATGCTATTAGGTGGCGCGAGCAGGCGTCGAGGGTGAAGCCTCCCATGGATGAGGTAGAAATGGTCACTACTTTTCTCCAGGCTCAAGAGTCCGACTATTTCCAAAACATGATGTCAGCCATGGGAAAGCCGTTCGCAGAAGCGATTAAGATTGGAGAGATGGTGGAGAATGGTTTGAAAACAGGTAGGATTTTGAGTCAAGCAGCCATAAGGGCAACCTACCAAGCCGTCCAAAGCGGGTCCGGAGGAATGGCAAGAGGAGAGAAAAAAGAGGAAACGGCCATGGCAGCATCAGAAGCAAGGGAATATCGTAATCCCAGGCCCCGTTTTCCAGAAAGGACTCCACAACACTACTACCCCCACCAAAACATGGCATATGCTCCTCAACCCTACATGGTTATGAACGCCCAGCCTTATGTCCATCCGCCACAGCAAGCCAACCGAGGCCAAGCTCCACCTCCCAGAAATCAGCCTCCATACCGCAACCACTATAACCCACAGCCTCCTCAAAATAATTTCCGCCCTCAGGAACCACATAGAAGACGGACTTTCACGCCTATCGGTGAGCCATACTCTACTTTGTTCCCGAAGCTAGTCCAGTTGGGTTTCCTGCAACCGGTCCCTCAGACAAGGCACAATCCGGCATCACCTTCTTACAAAGCCGGTGTTAGATGCGCCTATCATTCATGAGCGGAAGGGCACGATACAAATGACTGTTGGGCTTTGAGAAGGGTAGTCGAGAATTTAATAGAGCAAGGGAAAATAGTGCTAAGGGACGAGGAGGTCCCAAACGTGACTAACAATCCATTACCTGCTCACAATAATGGGCCGCTGATCGGAATGATTTGCGAAGACAAAGAATTTGAACCTGCTTTGAAAGCTATAATCGCCATTGTCGATGCAGGGAAAAGGCCTGAAATAGCCCAAAAATCGGAAAAAGGGGAAAAGGCCAGTACTGTAAAATGCGAGCCCGAAAAGAAGGTGGATAAGAAGGCGGTGCCTGTGAAGAATGAAGTTCTTTACATCCCACGAGGTCGAGCAGAGAAGCCGCAGAGCTTCGAGGTCAAAAGGGCAAAACCTATGTACGTGCCAAAGGGGGCCTATGTGGTCCGGGGGACGATTCAACCACCTCGGCTGAATGAGCCAGTGGTTATCGGACGCGTGCCACAAAAGCCGATGACAAACCCGTCAACAGTACCATGGAACTATCAGAGGATATTGGTAACGTACAAAGGTAAAGAAGTCACGGGAGAACTTCCGGAAAATACTTTCATTGGAAGGTATTCGAACACCCAAGAGCTAAACAACGCCACACGGAGACGCTTCCCACCAAAGAAGCCTGTTAGCATTGAAAAAGCGGAAGTTTTCTTCCAACAGATGAAAATGCCGGACTACGAAGTGGTAGATCAACTGCGCAAGTGCCCCGAGCAAGTGTCCATGCTATCATTGCTGATGAGGTCGGCCGAGCATAAAAAGATCTTACTCAAGACCCTGAACGAAGCATACGTGCCAGTTGAAACCTCAGTCGAACAACTGGAATGAATGACAGAAAGGTTCTTCGCCGTTAACCAGGTCTCTTTCAGCAAGAACGATTTACCCCCAGAGGGAGCGGCAGACAACAAGGCCTTGCATCTAACAGTTAAATGCGAAGACTACTATGTCAAGCGGGTAATGTTGGATGGGGGTTCAGGTGTTGACATTTGTCTGCTCTCCATGCTACAGAGAATGGAAATTGGGACCGAAAGAATCCGCCCCAATAATGCCTGCGTAAGGGCTTTTGACGACATCAAGAGAGACACCCTTGGGGAAATAGATTTGGTGTTGACCATAGGGCCAGTGGAGTTTGAAGTAACTTTCCAAGTGCTCGACATGGATACGTCCTACAATTTCCTCCTCGGCAGACCTTGGATTCATGCGGCAGGAGTTGTGCCTTCCACTCTTCACCAGATGGTGAAGTTTGAGTACGAAGACCGAGAGATCGTGGTCCATGGAGAAGACGAGCATGCTATTTATCGGGACCCATCCATCCCATATCTTGAACCAAGAGAAGGGAGCGAACACACGGTCTATCAAGCTTTCGAGATTGTGTTAGCAGAGCAACATGAAGAGGGAAGACCTTGCCCCCAACCTTTCTTGTCTAACGCCTCGGTTATGGTGGCTAAAGAGATGATCCGGCACGGATTCAGGCCAGGTAAAGGGCTCGGACGAACATTGCAGGGAATAACGGAACCCATCACCCTGCCTTCCGCCAAAAAACTTTTTGGGATAGGTTTTCAACCCACTCTAGAAGATGAAGAATGGTCAAAGAAAAGGAAGAATGGGGGGTGGAAACTGCCTCGGCCACTGCCAGATTTATATGAAACTTTCGTCGAACCAAAATACACTGAAGAAGAAGACGATGAGGTTTTCACGGCTAAGGAAATAGAGGGGATATGTGGGGAAATGAGAGAAATGCTCTACGAGGCTCACATGGTTCAACCAGGAGAAGGCACCAGCACCGCCGAAATACTATATATGGGGCAAAATGCCAAACTCCGAAACTGGGAGGCCACGCCATTCCCGACTAGGCGGAAGTCCGGGTAGACCTGTCCTGCCACCTTTCCTGCATCACAAGTTATCTCCAGGATATAACTTGGATGTTTTCTTCTTTTAATTGTTGTTTTGAATTCCTGAGTTTGTAAACATTGTTGTCTTCCAAATTTCAAGAAGAAAAAAAATTATCATTGTTTTCTCATTTTTCCCCTTGTTCTGATTTTGTTATTTTTCCTTTATCTTTTCTTTCAGTTATAATAATGCGGCTTTAAATATGACATGCTTGCGGACTTCACGCCCAGATCACAACGAGCTATTTAATTGTGAAATAATGAACCCAGAACCAGAATATGATGAAGAAGAGGCTTTTAGGGAAATAAACCGAGAGTTGGAACATTTTGAGAATAAACCTAAGCCAAATCTGAATGACACCGAACCAGTTAATTTAGGAACTCCTGAAGAAATTCGGGAGACCAAAATAAGCATTCATACGGACAAGAAAATGCGAGACGCGATAATTCAACTTCTTTTTGAATTTAAAGATGTGTTTGATTTGTCATACGATGACATGCCGGGACTAGGTGTTGATCTAGTGGTTCATAAATTGCCAATTCACCCTGATTGTCCTCTAGTTCAACAAAAGCAACGAAAGTTCAAAACTGAGGTCAGTGACAAGATTAAAGAGGAGATCACCAAGCAGCTGAAAACGGGAGTGATTCGGGTAGTCCAGTATACAACATGGTTGGCAAATGTGGTTCCAGTGCCGAAAAAAGATGGGAGGACTCGGGTGTGCATGGACTATTGAGACCTAAATAGAGCGAGTCCCAAAGATAATTTCCCATTGCCCAACATCCACATCCTTGTTGATAATTGCGCCAAACATGAGATCCAGTCTTTCGTAGATTGTTACGCTGGGTATCATCAGGTATTGATGGATGAAGAAGACGCCGAGAAGACTGCCTTCACCACGCCTTGGGGCACTTACTGTTATCGGGTTATGCCATTTGGTCTGAAGAATGCTGGGGCAACTTACATGAGAGCCATGACTGCCATTTTTCATGACATGATGCATCAAGAAATAGAGGTGTACGTGGACGATGTGATAATCAAATCCAGAACGCAGGATAATCACATCCAAGACTTGAGAAAGTTCTTCGAGAGACTGAGGAAGTACGACTTGAAGCTGAACCCAGCCAAATGTGCTTTCAGAGTCCCATCGGGCAAGCTTTTGGGCTTCATAGTGAGCAGGAGAGGTATCGAATTAGATCCAACAAAGATAAAATCTATCAGGGATCTACCTCCCCCAAGAACGAAGAAAGACGTGATGAGTTTGTTGGGCAGATTGAACTATATCAGTCGATTCATTGCCCAACTAACTAGCACGTGTGAGCCCATATTTAAGCTATTGAGGAAAGATGCGGCGATCAAATGGACGGCTGAGTGTCAAGAAGCTTTTGACAAAATTAAAGAATATCTTTCGAATCCCCCAGTTTTGGTCCCACCAGAGCCAGAGAGACCACTGTTCTTGTATTTGACAGTCTTGAAAAATTCTTTCGGTTGCACCTCGGGCAACATGACATAACCGGAAAGAAAGAACAAGCAATCTATTACTTGAGCAAGAAATTCACCGGCTACGAGGCCAAGTACACTCTGCTGGAAAGAACATGTTGCGCTCTAACATGGGTCGCTCAAAAGCTGAGACATTATCTCCAAACTCACACTACTTCCTCATAAGCAGGCTGGATCCTTTGAAGTATATATTTCAGAAACCAATGCCTACTGGAAGACTGGACAAGTGGCAAATCTTGCTTACTGAATTTGACATAATCTATGTCACCCGCACGACAATAAAAGCCCAGGCGCTAGCAGATCATTTGGCCGAAAATCCAATCGATGAGGAATACCAGCCATTGGATACCTACTTTCCAGATGAAGAAGTAAACACCGTAGAAGTGGTCTCGGAGGAAGCTCATGTTTGGAAGATGTTCTTTGATGGAGCCGTGAACGCCAAGGGTGTAGGGATTGGGGCAATTTTGATCTCGCCTTCTGGTCAGCATTATCCCGCCACAGCTAGACTTCGTTTCTTTTGCACAAATAATACAGCTGAGTATGAAGCCTGCATCATGGGCATGCATATGGCAATCGATCAGGATGTCGAAGACTTACTGATTATGGGAGATTCTGACCTGATTATCCGGCAAGCTCAAGGCGAATGGGAAACTCGGGATGTCAAACTTATCCCTTACCGACAGCATGTGGAGGACCTCAGCAAGCGCTTTACATCAATAGAGTTCAGGTATATCCCGAGGTGTCACAATGAACTGGCAGATGCACTTGCTACTTTGGCTTCAATGCTACCCTACCCGGGCAACGCCCACGTCGATCCTTTGGAAATCCAAATCAAGGAAAGACACGGTTACTGCAATGTAATCGAGGCGGGATCAAATACGCAGCCTTGGTACCATGACATCAAGAGGTTCCTGAAGACACAAGAATACCCCGAGCACGCTACTGGAGATCAAAAGAGGACCATTAGGCGACATGCAAGTGGTTTCTTTCTGAGCGGTGAATTGTTATATAAGAGGACCCCGGACCTCAATCTCCTAAGATGTGTCGATATCGAGGAAGCGAGAAAGATCATGCACGAAGTACACGCAGGTGTGTGCGGACCTCACATGAACGGGTATGTCTTAGCGAAGAAAATCCTTCGAGCAGGTTATTACTGGATGACCATGGAAAAGGACTGCTTTAGCTTCGTTCGGAAGTGTCATCAGTGTCAGGTGCACGGTGATTTGATTCATGCACCTCCCACGGAATTGCATCCCATGTCTGCACCTTGGCCATTTGTTGCATGGGGCATGGACGTCATTGGACCAATCGAGCCAAAGGCTTCAAATGGACACAGATTTATACTGGTTGCCATCGACTACTTCACAAAATGGGTAGAGGCTGTCACTCTCAAGTCGGTCACTAAAAAAGCTGTAGTGGATTTTGTACACTCAAATCTTATTTGCCTTTTCGGCATTCCTGCAACTATCATCACAGATAACGCAGCGAACTTGAATAGTCACTTGATGGGAGATGTATGCGAGCAGTTCAAAATAACGCACAGGAATTCTACTCCTTATCGGCCCAAGGCCAATGGCGCTGTGGAAGCAGCAAACAAGAACATCAAGAAGATTTTGAGGAAGACGATCCAGAGTTCCCGACAGTGGCATGAACAGCTACCCTTTGCATTGTTGGGATATCGCACTACAGTACGCACATCAATAGGGGCAACCCCTTATCCCTTGGTTTATAGGACCGAAGCTGTGATACCAGCAGAGGTAGAAATTCCTTCGTTTCGAACCATTGTCGAAGCAGAAATCGAAGACAGCGAGTGGGTTAAGACTCGATTGGAGTAATTGACCTTGATTGATGAGAAAAGAATGGTTGCGGTTTGTCACGGGCAGTTGTACCAACGAAGAATGGCTCGTGCTTACAACAAGAAAGTCTGACCCAGGAATTTCGAAGTGGGTCAACTGGTACTGAGGCGCATTCTGCCACATCCCAAGAAGCAAAAGGGAAATTTGCTCCAAACTGGAAAGGCCCATACATCATCAGGAAGATCTTGCCGAGAGGAGCATTGTACCTGGGTGATATTGAAGGAAATGATCCCGAAACAGCGGTGAATGCGGATGCAGTCAAAAAATACTACGTCTGAGTGACACCCCAGCAATCCTGACACATTTGAAATGAGGGAGGTTTTATTCCCACTACCCCGAACACTATCAACTCTCTCTACAAGTCTTTGAGCCGGTTACAGTTCTTTGGTTACCAATCAAAAAAAACAAAAAAAATCAAAAAATCAAAAAAAAAAAAAGAAAACAAACAAAACAAACAAAACAGTTCATTAAAGGTCAGGCCTGAACTACGTCTGACTTAATTCCGAAAGGATACGTAGGCAGCCTCTCTCTGAGGTTCAGTCACACCAACAATAAAATCCCATTTACCCTGAAATTGAAACCGGGGCACGTCAAGCGGCTCAGAAGTCGTAGTATCATCTACTTTTCTTTGCCAAGCACAAGCCTTTCGGATCAATTACCAAAGGTAGCGGGAAGCCAAGAAGCGTCACGAATGGAGACCGGTACACTGTAAATTGAGAGAAATAAAATGAGAGAGTCTCGTCGGTGAAAACCTTCGGGCACCGCGAGGCGACGGGAGTAGAGAAACCAAAATAAGAGAGCTTGTTTAGTAAAAACTCGCAAAGAGTGCTATAAAGCGACGACAAGAAGAGAAATGAGAAAGGTCAGCCAGCGAAAATCCGCAAAGGGCGCTGTTGGCCGAAAGAATGACTCCACCCCAAGGAGGTCTCGGCAAAGTTCCACCGGTTTGGAAACACAGATCCATTTTGGTTCGGGGGAAACGCAAGTTCATTGAAGGTCAGGCGTCCAGCCCAAAAAGCATGTCATGTCTATTTAAAGTCAGTATTATTTCCCTCAGATAAGTCTTTTCTTGTCCCGAAAGGGACACTTCTCTTCTAAAAAATTTCTTTCTCCATTTCTTTACTTTATTTTTCTTTAAATCCCCTTCATTTTTAACCCCAAGTCCCAGATATACCGGAAAGGATAGGTGGCAGGATTGGCTTCACGGAGTTCTTGTTTCACGAAGGAAATGCCCCGTTTCGTTGGTACGTTTGTCCAAACCCGATGAATTATGATGTTTGACTGCATTTAAAGTAAAGTGAAAAAAAAAAAGAAGAAAGATGAAATTTCCCCAGCAAGTCCACTTTGTACAAATCCCCACAGAGCTTCCCTTTGTACAAATCCCCACAGAGCCTCCCTTTGTAAAAATTCCCCAGCGAGCTTGCCCTAACAAATCCTGGTAAGTCCGTTTTGCAACAAATCCCCAGCAAGTCCGCCTTGTACAAATCCCCACAGAGCTTCCCCTTGTACAAATCCCCATAGAGTATCCCCAATAAAATCCCCGTTGAAAAATCCTCAAGCAAAACCGGATGGAAAAACCAAAGCCTTACAAGGCAAATCATCACAGAATCTGGAAACGCAGGCCTGAGCAGTCTAAAGGGTTTTGCCATTTGAATCCAATCAATGGCAGAGTTTCTCAACAGAAATAAGGACGCAGCAAAGCAACTGGAACAATCGAGGTCACAAAACCAACCGCCATTTCCGAGCTAACAATTGTTCTTTGTTTGAAAATTTGAAACAGGTATGATCCAAGACAACCGTG
The DNA here is from genome assembly GCF_000393655.2 of Nicotiana sylvestris. Classification (NCBI taxonomy): domain Eukaryota; kingdom Viridiplantae; phylum Streptophyta; class Magnoliopsida; order Solanales; family Solanaceae; genus Nicotiana; species Nicotiana sylvestris. The sequence goes on along the minus strand of NC_091057.1, from coordinate 89,534,481 downwards.
CAAGAAGCAGGTGTCACCCAAAGAAGAAAGTACATGAGTACAAGAAACAGTTTGGCAATAAGGAATCCACTCGAAAGGTAAGTTTCCACGAAATTCTCTTTTACCTTTTACTACAACAACAACAACAACCCAGTGTAATCCCACAGGTGGGGTCTGGGGAGGGTAATATGTACGCAGACCTTACCTCTACCTCGAGGGGCAGAGAGGCTGTTTCCAGGAGACCCTCGGCTCAAGAAGGCAACAAGAGACACTATATTAGTACTATCAATAGACTCATAATAAATAACATACAATACCATAAAATCCATAACATAACATAAATACCATAAAATAACAAAATAACAGCAATATAAGAGATATAGGAAATACGAGGAAGATGTAAGGTATACTAATACACAGCAGATAAAGCCCATCATCAGTAGCTGATCAATAGCATCCTAAGACTAATTCCTAACTGGCTAATCTCACTCTAGTGCGCTGTAAAAAGAAATCACAATTTCCCCTAACCTACAACCTTAATGCTCGATCTCCATAATTCCCTATTAAGGGCCATGTCCTCAGTAACCCTAAGTCGCGCCATATACTGCTTGATCACCTCTCCCCAATACTTCTTAGGTCTCCCTCTACCTCTCCTCGTACCCACCACAGCCAGTCGCTCACACCTTCTCACCGGTGCATCAGTGCTCCTCCTCTGAATGTGCCTGAACCATCTGAGTCTTGCTTGTCGCATCTTGTCCTCCATGGGGGCTACACCCACCTTCTCTCGAATATCTACATTTCTAATCTTATCCTTCCTTGTATGCCCACACATCCACCTCAACATCCTCATCTCTGCAACTTTTATCCTTTGGATGTGTGAGATCTTCACCGGCCAACACTCTGTCCCATACAATATAGCAGGCCTAACCACTGCCCTATAAAATTTACCTTTTAGTAACGGTGGCACTTTCTTGTCACACAGGACTCCCGTCGCTAACCTCCATTTCATCCACCCCACCCATATACGGTGTGTGACATCCTCGTCGATTTCCCCGGTCCCCTGAATAAACGACCCCAGGTACTTGAAACTACCCCTTTTAGGGATGACTTGAGAATCAAGCCTCACTTCCACTCCCGTTTCCGTCGGCTCTGCCCCAAATTTGCACTCAAGGTATTCCGTCTTCATCCTGCTCAAACTGAACTTTTCCATTCAGTCAGCATCAGGGCTCCAACCCTGAACTGAACTTTTTCCATTTCGCCAGCATTAGGGCTCCAACCCTGAACTGAGCATTGTCTGTTAGTCAGCATTAGGGCTCCAACCCTAAACTGAACTCTTCCCCAGTTAGTCAGCATTAGGGCTCCAACCCTAAACTGAACTTTTCCGTTTAGTCAGCATTAGGACTCCAACCCTGAACTGAACTTTTTCATTTCCGCCAGCATTAGGGCTCCAACCCTGAACTGAGCATTGTTCTGTTAGTCAGCATTAGGGCTCCAACCCTAAACTGAACTTTTCCGTTTAGTCAGCATTAGGGCTCCAACCCTGAACTGAACTTTTTCATTCCGCCAGCATTAGGGCTCCAACCCTGAACTGAGCATTGTTCTGTTAGTCAGCATTAGGGATCCAACCCTAAACACAACTTTTCCTTTAGTCAGCATTAGGGCTCCAACCCTAAACTGAACTTTTCCCCAGTTAGTCAGCATTAGGGCTCCAACCCTAAACTGAACTTTTCCGTTTAGTCAGCATTAGGGCTCCAACCCTGAACTGAACTTTTTTATTTCCGCCAGCATTAGGGCTCCAATCCTAAACTGAACTTTTCCGTTTAGTCAGCATTAGGGCTCCAACCCTGAACTGAACTTTTTCATTTCCGCCAGCATTAGGGCTCTAACCCTGAACTAAGCATTGTTCTGTTAGTCAGCATTAGGGATCCAACCCTAAACTGAACTTTTCCATTTAGTCAGCATCAGGGCTCCAACCCTAAACTGAACTTTTTCCATTTAGTCAGCATTAGGGCTCCAACCCTAAACTAAACTTTTCCGTTCGGTCAACATCAGGGCTCCAACCCTGAACTGAACTTTTACATTTCCGCCAGCATTAGGGCTCCAACCCTGAACTGAGCATTGTTCTGTTAGTCAGCATTAGGGATCTAACCCTAAACTGAACTTTTCCATTTAGTCAGCATCAGGGCTCCAACCCTGAACTGAACTTTATCCATTTAGTCAGCATTAGGGCTCCAACCCTAAACTGAACTTTTCCGTTCGGTCAGCATCAGGGCTCCAACCCTGAACTGAACTTTTTCATTTCCGCCAGCATTAGGGCTCCAACCCTGAACTGAGCATTGTTCTGTTAGTCAGCATTAGGGATCCAACCCTAAACTGAACTTTTCCATTTAGTCAGTATCAGGGCTCCAACCCTGAACTGAACTTTTTCCATTTAGTCAGCATTAGGGCTCCAACCCTAAACTGAACTTTTCCGTTCAGTCAGCATCAGGGCTTCAACCCTGAACTGAACTTTTTCCATTCCGCCAGCATTAGGGCTTCAACCCTGAACTGAGCATCGTCTGTTAGTCAGCATTAGGGCTCCAACCCTAAACTGAACTCTTCCCCAGTTAATCAGCATTAGGGCTCCAACCCTAAACTGAACTTTTCCGTTTAGTCAGTATTAGGGCTCCAACCCTGAACTGAACTTTTTCATTTCCGCCAGCATTAGGGCTCCAACCCTGAACTGAGCGTTGTTATTGTTAGTCAGCATTAGGGCTCCAACCCTAAACTGAACTTTTCCATTTAGTCTGCATCAGGGCTCCAACCCTGAACTGAACTTTTTCCACTTAGTCAGCATTAGGGCTCCAACCCTAAACTGAACTTTTCCATTCAGCCAGCATCAGGGCTTCAACCCTGAACTGAACTCTATCCATTTAGCCAGCATTGGGGCTCCAACCCTGAACTGAGCATTGTCTGTTAGTCAGCATTAGGGTTCCAACCCTAAACTAAACTTTTAGTCAGCATTAGGGCTCCAACCCTAAACTAAACTTTTTCCGTTAGTCAGCATTGGGGTTCCACCCCTGAACTGAACTTTTTCTATTTAGCCAGCATTAGGGCTCCGACCCTGAACTGAGCATTTTTTACCTTATGGCAATATTAGGGATCCAATCCCGGAGTTGCATTTTGTAGACCAGAATTTTCCAATCCCTTCATCAAATCTATAAATTTCCTGGCAACTGACTCACGAAATTTTCCTGGTAGAACTGGGGCAAAATTTCGTCCGTTTGTTTTTTTTTTCCCGTAGGTCTGACCTCGAGACGCATGGATCAGGGCGACCCATGAGATGAGACTCAACCCAGAATAGAGAAAAGAAAGAAAAAGAAAAAAGGATGTTCCGGGAGACGAAGGGCGGACTGCTCAAAGATTCGATCAGGGTCCCGAATTCTACCAACCCCGTCTCACTCAATATCGCAGAAATAAACAGGCGCCTACAACTTGCAAGCATCAAGATTCGGATCGAAGTCTACAAGCAACATCAGCTAAGACCCAAGATCAAGTTGCAAAAGAATCATAGATAGGAATCTTGTAACTAGCAGTTGACAAACATAAGTAATTAGTTCAGTTTCAATTTTTCTTTGGTTGTAATAAGGCGGTCAGTAAAGCATTTGTGGCAACAGCAACAGCAGTAACAGCAAGCATTGCAATCCCATGGTAGTCCCAGTTACCAAAGGTTCCCGAACTACATTGACCTGATTCCTGTTTAGCTCAGGATATGTAGGAAATCTTTGAAGCGAAGATTCGGTCAAATCTTTCAAAATGTGCTTCACACGGAGTATTCCAATAGGCAAAAGTCGCTCATATCCACTCACTTTATCTTTGCACGAAAACTCTTCGTGTTTCCGAACAAAGAGGGGCAGCTGTGAGCACGTGATTTTTATTTTCGCGACAATCACTCCAAAAGAAACAAAAATAATAGCAATTGGTCTTGCTGTACAGTTTTTCGGATTTTTACGTGGCATTTTTGGTAGTTATTTGTGATCTTCCCCTTTTGTATTTTTATCAAACAAAATATAAAAAATATGTGTCGTGTGTAAAAAATATAAAGTGATGTTATTTTATTTTTTGTTAATTGCGTGATTAATTGTTGTTTAATGTTTTTATTGTTTAATTTAATTAAGAGATTAAAGAGGAAAAGGGATTTTCGGATTGGGCCAGTCCAAATCAAATAAAAACAAGCCCAAACCAAATTATCCGGTCCAGATCAGTTCGCCCCAAGGGTATCCCAACGACGTTGTTTGGGTCATGCCTGATCTTGGCCGTTGATCTCAGAATGATCAACGGCCAAGATCACATCCCCCATATCCACAAACAAACCCGACCCGTCCTACCCGAACCAACCTTGACCCTTACTAAGCCAAACGACATCGTTTCATTTAAACCCTCAGATCCAGGCCGTTGATCTCGATTGATCTAACGGCTGAGATCAAGCCATCCACCCCATATATAAGCTTTCCACTCATACCCCACCCCCTATCCAAACACCCCTCCTTCGTCCTCATCCCCTCCACAGACCCAAAACCCCGGAACCCTAGAGCCGCACCCCTTTCCCCTCACCAAAAACCCGGCGGCATGGACGCCGGTGACCCCCACCTTAACACCATAGGACCGCCTCACCACCCTGAACATAGATCTGTTGTCCCTTTGTCTCGAATCCCTTCCCACCTTCTCGAATATTCATTTGAAGATTCAAGTCGGACCTCGACTTACACCAAACCCTCCTGGATTCATACTAGGCCTCCTCTGACCTCCCTCGTGACCAAACCATGCTTGGTTTGGTCTGAATCTAACCAGGGAAACATAAATCTCAAATCTGCCTTTAGGAGCCCTAGGAGTCCTCATGTCTGATCTGTGTCCGTTTGAGCCAAATGATTAGGGTCTAATGGACCTTAATCGAAGTGTTCTCAGTTGAGAACACTTCGATTAAAGTCCGTTCAACCCTAAGAAAGATCGATTCAAATCTGAGCTAGGGTTTGCTGATTTTTCAAGATTTCAGGTATTTTTGCTTTCCTTTTATCAGTTCATGAGTTTTTGTTGTAGTTAAATGTTTGTTTATTGCCCCAAAATGTTTAGTTGATTTTATTTTTGAATTGTTTGTCGACTGTGTCCTGTCCACCTTGCCCGGACCTCTGTATTTGTTCAAGTCCTTCTTCATTCACTGATAATGTGTGTGTGTGTGTGTAAACTGTATAGTCGATTGAATTTGAAATTGGTCGATTAATTAGTTCCCAAGGTCATCTTTGTTTTGACAGTGAAATCTGAACCCCTTGTTCAATACTGTTTGATTCCAATCCCTGGCTGTTGATTGTATATGTTATAATTAGTATAGTCGATTCGATACGTGTCATCGAATAGTTTCAGGGGTTTGAATGATAACAATTTGATTTGTTTCCTGCTGAAACTTTGTTTGAGTCAAATTAGAAGATGACTGTTGTCTGTGTTTGTTTGATTTGAATCAGAAACATTTATAGTTTAGTTTGTGGTTTCAGTTCAGCTTGAGTTCTGAATTGATAGCATGTGCACTATAGTGCTTTAATAATTAGAGCAAATGGGACAGCATGGGCTGTCAGACCATTTTCAGCCTGCCCATACCTTTGTTTAGTTTAATAAGGTGATAAAAGGGTTGTCAGGGAATCTCATGGGAAGGGTTCTACTTTTAGAAAGATGAGTGGAAAAATAGCAGAAAAGGGAGGGGGTTCTGATGTGTTTAACAGACTGTAAAGGGCTAATGTTAGGCTATAAATAGGAGAACTTCCATTAGAAGAAGGGACTGAATTTTTAAAAAAGGGAGATACCACAAAAACGGGCATATACAGATACACATTGAGACCAGATATAGATTCAGAAAAAGAGAGACAAAAGATTTTCAGAAATCAGAGAGGGAGATTAGAAAAGACATCTTTGTTTGCCTGGAACTGAAAACATTGCTTCTTTCCTCATTCTTTTGTTTGAAGTTCAGCATCTAGTTTGCTATTGATTCTGTCAAGATTTAGGATTTTCCCTTGAGTATTTGAAAGAATCAACATTGAGTACTGTATCATCGGATTACTGTTTTGGTCTATTCTGCCTGGGATTGCCATTTTGTTGTGTTGCTTTGTCGTTGCTGTTATTGGTTGCTACTGCTGTTGTTCGTCGCTTATAGTTGTGATCATTGCTATCATCTGAGTCTGTTGCTGACTTGCTGCTTCCATTTTCTTCTTTGTATTTCAACATCCAGGTACACATTTTCGAATCTCACATTGATGTAACAATAGCAATGAGTTGAAAAATGAAAGACGCGAAGAATTTTTTTTAAGCCTTCGGTACAGCACCCATAGTCTTATAAAGTGTTAGAAAATTCGCGCAAATCTTTAGATTGTAACTCGATAGGAAGATACATCAGGTAGTTTTGTATCTAATTAAAACTGGGTTTGTTTATTCATCTTAACTTACAATGGTTTACCTTGTTTAATTGTGTGTATGATATGATTGCATAATTCGTGGAATGTATGAGTAATGGATACACCAAAAACTAGACTTCATTCTTAGTTATATTTTGCGTGTATGAGATGGATTGCTACTAACCTGGATGGATGCAACATTAGTTTAAACTATTCAATTTAACTCCGTCATAAGCCGAATTCCATTAGGCAATTTTGAATCTAATTAGTAGCAGTTTTCTAATAAATAGCCGATTTCGTTAATCAAGCCCAAATAAGCTAAGTTTAAGTTTAAATTTGAAAGCCGTTTAGTGTAAGTTTAGTATATGTTATTAGTTTTGCTTGCAATCTCCCTTAGCAAATTAACAAGCGTCTTCACTCGTTGAAGTAAGGCATGAGACAATTCCCACCACATAAACAACCAATCGGATAATTAAACAAGAATCCGGAATCGGCCAAGCATGCAATTTACTTAGAACGTAATTTCTTTCTCCACTTATTAGAGACAAACATAATAGAGATGTAATCATCATAGGTTTACTTGCTTTCACAAAATGAGACGAGCCTCGTCAAATGAGAAACACAAACTGCGGGGCCCTCATAAATGTATATATATTAAAAATACTTAGAATTCGGGAAGGGCCGTTCAAGAGAATTTCATGGCCTTCCTCAAAGACAATAACGTGTTAGTCTCTTTAGGTACGTTTTTAATAATATTACTTTCCTAAAATTAGGGTGCGCATTTATGTGACTCAAATCCAAATCTCAACGGAGTCGAAATGTGTTAACAACTACGGGTGCATTGATTGTGACGTGGTTCGAGATGCATTTTCACGACGTTGCAATTCTATAAAAAATAAATGATAATAATAAAAGCGGTTTAAACTTAATAAAAGCACATAAGTCATAACATGTATTTAAATCAGATATTTAGCCATTATAACAATTTAAGCGACCGTGCTAGAACCACGGGATTCGAGGGTGCCTAACACCTTCCCTCGGGTCAACAGAATTCCTTACTTAGAATTTCTGGTTCGCAGACTTCATTTGGAAAGTCGAAAATTTTCCTCGATTTGGGATTCAAGATAAACCGGTGACTTGGGACACCAAAAACCAAACCTTTCCCAAGTGGCGACTCTGAATTAAATAAATAATCCCATTTCGAATATTGTCACTTAAATTGGAAAAACTCCCCTCGCGCATTTTACCCTTCGGGGCGGGGCGCGCAAAAAGGAGGTGTGACACCAGGTGGCCGAAAATGGAGTTCCCGCAGTCCAATTCGACCAAAACCAACGCGAAATGATTTCTGCTGATGAGGAGATTGCTCCCAGCACCTCAAACGACAACAACAACGGTCCAATCTTCTCGAATCTGAAGAAAACAAATTCTGCAGAGTCGACCATGCCAGATGCTCGACAAAATGCCAAAGTCAGGGGAAACACGCACACACATACATAGATCTGTGCAAAAGAAAAAAAAGAAAAAAGGGTAGAAGCAGCTCCACCATCAGTATCTTGCTAGTGATCGGGTAACAACCACAAAAATTATCGTCTCTATTTTCTCGAATCCAAACTCGCCAGCTTAGAGTTATATTTTAGTTAAGAATATGACCTTTTACTGGATGCTAACTTAAGCTTTCAAGTGGTTTTGCCTTTTTTTTTTGTGTTATGATGAAGAAATCTATGTGTTATAGTAGTGGTATCGGTAAACCTAAGAACTGACGGAAGGAGCAGTGGTTTTTGGATGGGGATAATGGCTATTGGTAAAGTTGGAAGGCGAGGGAGTGTGAGGGAGAAGAAGAGATAAAATTTTAATAAGAAAAAGGGTGGGTTAATTAAGGACTTGGCAGCTAACATGGAAAAAATTAAGGGGATCAACTGCCACGGTGGAGGGACGTTAGGGTTAAGGATAATTTTAAAAATTTGATTAACGGTAGGGTCTAGATTGTACGAAAAGTATAACGGGTAGCAGAATTAAACAATATACCATAGTAGAGGAATAATTTTGGACCTTTTCCCTTGAATATGTCAAATGATATTTTATTATTCTTGGTAATGTAGTAAATCACGGTATACTTTATTTGAATATGTTAAAAGATATTTACAATGGTTTACTACAAAGTATAACAAGGTTTATATTGAATTATGATATACTTTATTTGAGTATATTAAATGATATTTCCAATAATTTGATGTACTACACATGATATTACCATAATTAGTGTTGATCATAGTATACTTTATTTGACTGTGTTAAATGGTATACCCAATATTTTTAGTATACTACACATTGACAACATGATTAATGTTGAATTATGGTATTCTCAATATTCTTGGTGAACTACACACTGCTATAATATGAGTAAAATTTAATCATGGGTACTTTGTTTGAGTATGTTAAATGGTATACCCGATATTTTGGTATACCATAATTACTGTTGAATGATGATATTCCCAATAATTCTTAGTAAACTATAAATTGGTATACCATAATATTATTGGTTTGAAAATACTATCCATAATATTCTTAGTATATTACACAATAGTATACAATGATTAGTGTCGAATGATGATATTCTTCATATTCTTGGTATACCACGATTACAGTTTAATGATGATATTTTCTATATTCTTGATATACTATATATTAGTATACCATGACTATTGTTAAATCATAGTATACTTTATTTGAGTATGTTAAATAGTAAATTCGCTATTTTTGGTATGATACACATTAGTATACCATGATATTACCGTTATGTTAAATTGTATCCAGAATATTCTTGGTATACTACAAGTTGGTATATCATAAATTATTAATGAATGATAGTATCCTCAATATCCTTGGTATACTACATATTGGTATACCGTATGTAATGACCCGACCGGTTGTTTTGAGTTCTACCGCGTCGTTCAGCAGTTTGAGGCCATGAGCTGCTTCACTTCAGGTATTATGACTTGTACGCATGGTCGGAATTGAATTTTGGAGGATTCGGAGTTGATTTGGAAAGAGAATTCTCATTTCGGAAGCTTTAAGTTGAAAGAATTGACTAAGATTGGGTTTTTGAGTAAACGACCTCAGAATCGAGATTCGAAGGTTCCAACAAGTTCGTATGATGATTTCGGACTTGGGCGTATGTCCGGATCGGGTTTTGGAAGACCAGGGAACATTTCGGCACCTATTGTGGAAGTTAGCATTTTTGGAAGAATTTCATAAGTTTTGGTTGAAGTGCATTTCAGTGTTATCAATGTCTATTTCGGATTCCGACTCTGAGAATAGCTCTGTATGGTGATTTTGGTATTGGGAGCGCGATCGGAAGTGAATTCGGAGGTCCGTAGATCATTTTGGAGTCATTTGGCTAAAGATAGAAATTTGAAGGTTTTTGAGAAGTTTGATCGGAAGTGGAATTTTTGATATCGGGGTCGTAATCCAATTTCGGAAGTTGGAGTAGGTCTGTAATGTCAAATATGACTTGTGTGCAAAATTTGAAGTCAACCGGATGTGAATTGATAGGTTTTGACATCGAATGTAGAAGTTTGAAGTTCTAAAGTTCATTAAGCTTGAATTGGGGTGCGATTCATGATTTCGATGTTGTTTGATGTGATTTGAGGCCTCGAGCAGGTCTGTGTTAAGTTATGGGACTGGTTTGTATGGTTGGACGGAGTCCCGGGGGCCTCGGGTGTGTTTCGGAGTAGTTTCGGATCGAATTTGGATAAAAAGTTGTTACTCGGGTATCTGGTTTCCTTCTTCACGAATGCGAAGGGAGTCCCGTGTTCGCGAAGAGGAAAGTGGGAGGCTGCTGTATTTGGCCTTCGTAAACGCAAAGTGGAAATCGTGAGCGCGAAGGGGTCGGCTGAGTTTACTATGCGGACGCATATGGGAGATCGCGAACGCGTAGAAGGAAAGAGGGGAGCGGGACATGAGGCCGTTGGCCTACGCGAACGCGAGTCCTGGAACGCGAACGCGTAGGTGTCACACCTCCTTTTTCCTACACCCCCCGGAAGGGAGTATAAGGGAGTTTTTTCCAACTTAAAGTGACAATCGAAATGGGAATTATTTATTATTTAAAATTCAGAGTCGCCACTTGGGAGACTTATGGTGTCCCAAGTCACCGGTTCCAATCCCGAATCGAGGAAAAGATTGACTCTGTATTACAGTCTGCGAACCAGAAATCCGGGTAAGGAATTTTGTTAACCCAGAAGAAGGTGTTAGGCATTCTCGAGTTCCATGGTTTTAGCACGGTCGCTCAACTGTTATATTTGGCTTAACTATCTGATTTTAAACACATTTTAGCCTATGGTTCAATTTTAACCATATAACCGCTTTAATTATTTTTAAGGAAAATTGCAACATTGTTAAAACACGTCTTAAACCACGTCACATAAATGCACCCGTGGTCTTCGACATATTTTGACATTGTTGAGATTTGGATTTGGGTCACATAAATGCGCACCCGAATTTAGGAAGATAATATTATTAAATGGCGTGCCTAAAGCAGCTACACGTTTGCAACTTTGCAAGGGCCATGAAATTTTGCTAAATGACGCGCCTCGAATTCTAAGGATCAAAATGACGTCAATTGAAACGAAGACCACGCAATTGTCATTTTATTTGATACGACCCACCTCATAATTAAATACTAATCAGTTCAGGCGATAAATGAACTTGAGAATTCTAGCTAAAAAAACTTTGGGTCGAAATCCTACACATAGGTGCCTTCAGATTTGGGCCCAAACGTGAACCCAATTTCTTAAGTGAGATAACTGTCCAAGGTCATACCCCAGGCGGACTCAGCTGGCCTTGACTTTCGTCAACTGGGCCCGTATCAGGCCTCTAATCTCAGAGTCGACGTTTAAGTCCAAGTCGGCTGGCTACAAATCACTCAAAATTATAAGCAGAGCTAGAAAGCTACTGGGCTCAAGAAGCGAGCCCAAGTAGCGGCAGCAGGCCTTTTCTTTGCAAAGGACTTCGGTATCCAAGGCTCAATGAGCTCAAAGCCTTTAAAGAACAAGGCTGAAGATCCCAGACTCAATATCGGGTCTACGCTAAAGCAAAACAATCACAATTACAGGTAAAACACGAATTGATAAGTCTCATCACTAACCAATAACTAGTATACCCAGAAGCTTTGAATATTGTTAACAGTACATGTCCGGAAGTAACTTGTAAAGAAAAAGAAAACTGACCACAACCTAGAACCTATTCAATTAGCTATCTGAATGTTGTTTAAACATGACACGTATGCCATGACAATTTAAGTGAATCATATAGCAAAAGATAGCTCTAATACAGTCCTTTTACTTAAATACATAAGAGGATGTAGGATCCAACTTCTGACTCATTTAGCACACACTACATCAGGTCCAAAATGTTCTGCATCAACTAGATTCAAACAGGACCATATTTAAATCCTAAAGTACACATGTAACATTTAACAGCATGATCGACTATACATGAGAGAACTTAACTATGAGAAGCATGAAGCATAAGAGATTCATACACAAAAGAAATAAAGCTAAGCTACGAATCAGTAACTTAAAAATTAAACTTCATCATTCCATTTCCATTTCAATCTTCAATTTGAGTATCACACTGTATGAGTCTCAAGAACATGTACCTGGAATTTGAAAGGGAAAAAGCGGTGAGGTAACAGTAGGCAAAAACAGAACCAGAACTTCAGCAGCAGGAAATAACCAGTAAAACCAATTTCAAACCAGAAACAGGATGTGCAACAGTCTAAAAAACACAGTTTAATCGAAAAATCACCCAGCAAACTTCAAACCAAATTTTTACAAACCCAAATTCAATCCATTTCCACCCCAGATGAATCAAAAATTGTTTCAGAAATTGAAAACTTCAAAAATCACATAAGAAGTTCAATGAAACAGTGATTTTATTGAAATTTTCAGCCGTTTTTTCTCTGGATTTGTTATCTCTGAATTTCTGCCTTGAATGCCAAGTTAGAGAGCCTTTATAGACAAGGAATTTAGGATAGCTAAAGGAGGATCAGATTTGCACCTAGACCCTTTTGCAATTTTCATTTTTGCTTAGGAAACCTTAGTCTAAAAATCAGATTTTCAAATTAGCCCCCACCCCAGCTTCCTAGAAACTTCCTCAATCAGTTTTCAAAGATTCCCTAAACCAGAATTCCTAACTTACCCTTTAGGACCCCTGTTATTACCCCTGGTCCAGGCAGAATATGGGCCAAATCGACCCAATTCAGAGTGTTAATGGGTCTATTAAAAAAACCAATTCGATTCTCTTTTGGGTTCTTTGATTTCCTAATTCAAATCAAGACTGAAAACTCAGAAAACTCTTGAATAATCAATTACAGAGTCTTAAGACTTGAAAAGTTTAGGCCCAAACAGAAACAAAACCTAACACCTCTAAACTTAGCACCAGAATACAAATAATAACTAAACACAACCCAAAACTAACATACAGATGGACGGTGTGAAGAAAATGACAGAAAGATGGGAAGTAAATTTAGAAAACTAATAGAACAAGTAGGAGAAGATGAGAAAAGAACAAAGAAACAGAAATTAAATAGCAAAAAGGTAAGGAGTAGAAAGAAAAACGACCTAAACAAACCCGAACCAGTAAAGAATGGCGACGAGTTTTCAAATCTTGCAAATTTCCGGCCAAACCTGATACCAATCGTGTGTTCTTATAAAGAACACACGAACAAAATCAGGCTAGACCCGAAATTTCAACATAATCTCGATTTGTAATTTTTAGGGCTCATCTTCAAATCCATATTCGACGAGTTTGGTGAGGATTCGAGGGAAACCAATCAGGGATTTGGAACGAGGGGGACGTTGTGGTCTTGTGGTGTAATTTTGGAGTGGTTTGGGAGAAGTTAAGTTTTTGGTCTGACTTTTGATTGAAGATTCGACGAGTTCCAGTTGGATTCGAGGGAGCGGGTTTGGAGATTTGGGAAGAGGAGAAGGAGAGGAATCTATGGTGTTAATTTGGTAGTGATTGGACCGCCGGAACCTCCGTGAGGCGATTTTCGGTGGGCGGAGTAAGGCGGAGCAAGGTGGGGGTGATGGGGATTTGAGGGTGGCGGTTTCTAGGGTTTGGGAGAGGGACGAGACGGGGGGTTCTGAGAGGGGGGTGGGCTTGCTCGGACAGATATATTAAATCCACCCCTGCTTCCCAGCCGTTGGATCAGACCAACCTCGACGGCTCAGATCTGTTAACCATCTAAACGGGGTCGGTTGGTCTTGAGGGGAGACGGATCGGGTCAGGGGACGGGTATTCGGCTAGGACAGGCGGGTTTGGACGGATATTTGATGGGTAACATTTGGGCTCCGAACAAATGGCCCAAATCTGATTCTCCTATCATTTTAATTCCTTTTCTTTTCATCATTTTTCACAAATTCTTTTTTCTTCCTTTTCCAAAATTAAATTAAAAACTAAATTAATTCCTAGAATCTAATTAACCTAAAAAACATTAATTAGACCTAAATGATAATTAACACAACTAACAAATTAAAAGGAAAACGACTAAAATCAAAATTAACATTAAAAGGTGCGAAATAACTATTTTTTGTGATTTTTCCATTTTTATAAAACACTAAATTACTAATTATTTCAAGAATGCAAAATTAGATCCTAAATGCAAATGCAGTGTATTTTTTGTATTTTCATGAATTAAATAAAATAAACATGCATGGACAAATGCAAACAATTAGCAAAAATCCTACGAAAAATCTACAAAAATTGCAAATAATGAGAAAATTTATTTTCTTGAATCTACGGGAGTAATTAATATAGGGAAAAACTCACGTGCTCACAGCTGCCCCTCTTTGCCCGGAAACACGAAGAGTTTTTGTGCAAAGATAAAGTAAGCGGATACGAGCGATTTTTGCCCATTTGAATAATCCGTGGGAAGCATTTTTGAAATATTTGACCGCACCCTGCTTCCGAGGTTGCCTACATATCCTTGGCTAAAAAGGAATCAGGTCATTGTAGTTCAGGAATGTTTGGTAGTTGGGACTACCATGAAGCTGTGATTTCACTGTTGCTGCTTCTACTGCTTACTGCATCCCCTTAATACACCATGATAAAATAAAAATAAGCTAGACTATACTATGATCTATGCATTACGAAATCCTATCTATATCTTCAAACTTGCTCTTGTGGGTCTTGTTGCCTTGTTGACTTGTATTCTCCCGGTAGAATCCCTTTGTTGCCGCCTTGAATTATAATTTGAGATGTTTTCCTTTTCTCCAGGTGGATGCCTGACTGCCAACTACACTTTGAGATGTTTTTCTTTTCTCCAGGTGGACGTTTGACTGCTGAACTTGAATGTATCCTCTGCTCTCCAGGCGGGCTCCTGATTACTAAACTTGAAATGTATTCCCTGCTCTCCAGGTGGGCTTCTGACTGCTGACTTGAAATGTATTCCCTGCTCTCCAGGCGGGCTCCTGACTGCTAATCTGAAATGTATTCCCTGCTCTCCAGGCGGGCTCCTGACTACTGACTTGAAATGTATTCCCTGCTCTCCAGGCGGGCTCCTGACTTCAACAAAATAGACAAAAACAAAGAAAATTCTTTTGCCCCAATTTGGGTATCTGGGCACATATGTAAGTGTAAAGCGAACCATATTACCAAATATCAATAAGAACTTGAAAACTAAAACTTGAGTTATACTCCCTTGCTCTCCAGGTGGGCTCCTGATTGCTGACTTGAAATGTATTCCTTGCTCTCCAGGCGGGCTCCTGACTGCTAAACTTGAATGTATTCCCTTCTCTCCAGGCGGGCTCCTGACTGCTAGACTTGAATGTATTCTCTGCTCTCCAGGCGGGCTCCTGACTGCTAGACTTGAATATATTCCCTGCTCTCCAGGCGGGCTCCTGACTGCTAGACTTGAACTGCTTCTCCCTATTCTCCAAGTGGGTACCTGATTTCAACAAAAAAGAGACAAAACAAAGAAAATTTTCTGCCCCAGTTTGGTAACTAGCCACATATGTGAGTGTTAAACTGAATCATATTACCAAATATTACTAAGAATTTGAAAGCTAGGTCCCATTATCTAGGGGGGTCCTGACAACTCTTAATTAAACGACAATTTTAAATCTAAGTTATATCTTCTAAAGGTGTGACTTATGCTATGTTTTGCTATCCAAGCAAGTTTTAAAACTACATCTCATTATTCAGGAGGGTCCTGAGACTCAAAATCAAGTCTTGTCCTAAAAAATAACACTTTTACGACTGAATTATGCTACCCTACGATAGAATTTACGATACATCTTGTGATCTAATGGAAATCTTAAAACTAGGTCCCATTATTCAGGGGAGAGGGGGGAAATCCTGAAAACTCCTAATTGAATTCTATCTTAAACATGCAAACTTTGAAACCAACTTACCTTCCTCTGTGCTATTCATGATTATTTTGAATTTTAACTAAGCCACATTTTCCAGGAAGGTCCTGAGAGTTTACGGTCAAACCTGTCTGGTGCTTGTTTTTCCTTGCGGAGGGTTTCTCCGAAACAAACAAAATTTCCTGCCCCTGTTTTAATCAAAGAAAAATCTTGTCAGTTTAAAATGTGGTGGTTAGTTGATGGAATTCTTGCTGAAGGTCTCTCCGCTGTATTGTTTGTTTGACTGGATTCCCCGCACTGGCCCTGAACCGCTTGACTTTCCGACTGACTTTCAAAACCCCATGACTTTGGATGACCCGAGTGTTCTGTACCCGAACCGTTGCTTCACACCTCTAACCCCTTTAACTGAACTTTTGCATCTCCCATGAAATTACTAAATCATTCTGCCGGTGAAACTTTGCTGGCACTTTATCCCACTTCACATCATGCTATTTTGGTATGCTCTGGCCGCACTGTGCTTTGCAATCTTGAGGATGGTAGTGATCTTTGAAATTCCTTCTTATTTGCTTAAACATGACTGATATTGGGAACATCTTAGAGAAATATACCCAAAAGAAATGAAATGCAATGACTTAGAGAGTTAAGGATAAGAAAATCCAAAACTGGAAGACTATCTGAAGAGAAAAAAAAAAGAGAAGAGACTTATCTGAGTGGAACAGCTGGTGCCAATGATCATGACATGCAATTTGGATTAATCGATCCAATCTGTCCAACCAATCAACTTTCAGTCATCATACTTTGTTGCTCTGAAATTTCCATAACATGATTTCTTCACCCAAATCCTGACCTTGTTCATCCTGCGGTGCCTTGAAAGGTTTTCACCAGCAGACCTCTCTCATTCGTTCATCTCTCAACTCACTTTCGCCTTACGGTGCCCGTGAGGGTTTTCATCAATAAGACTCTCTTATTTTTTTATTTCTCTCAGCTCTCGTCGCCTTACGGTGCCCGCAAGGATTTTCACCAATAAGACTCTCTCATTTTTGATTTCTTTTTCCTATTTGGACCGGAGTGTTGCCCCTGATATGAATCACCTCTACCTGCTTGACTTAGCATTTCTCGAAGACTGATCGGAAGGTCTTTCTTTGGACCGTAATGTGGCTTTTGGATAGGTTTAGAAAGAAAGGGTATAAAAAGCTCAAAACAATTCGAATGGGTTCAAAATTACAACTTTCGTAATCAGATTTCTGATAACAACCACAACTTCTGCCCCAGTTTCTTGTTTTGGGACTTTTGAATTTTTACTTTGATGAGACCGAACCGTGAGGCTGCCTACGTATCTTTAAAAGGAATCAGGTCGAACGTAGTTCATGTCATAGAAATTACCTTGTTGTTGTGATTTTCTCTTTCCTCTTTATTTTTTCTCTCTTTTTGCCTTCTCTTTCTCTTTTCATTCTTTTTCTTTCACTTTTCTTTTCTTCCTTTCCTTATCTTTCACGCTTGTATTTTTGATATTCGCTACTGATTCCGAAAGAGGGGTATGAAAAAAATAAATAAGGCTCAAAAGGGGGTGACAAGGGATAAAGTGTTTAGATAGCAGAGCAAAATACCTTCGTCATTTCAATATTCAAAACATGCCAAATACAAACAAGTACAATTAAACAAAGGAATCATACATAGTATCTTTTGACTACATCAGAGTTGATAGCCATTTCTACACATTTGCCTTCTACATCTGTCAAATACAATGCACCATTGGACAACACTCTAGTTACAACGAACGACTCTTGCCAATTTGGGGCAAATTTTCCTTTTGCTTCAACCTGATGAGGAAGAATGCGTTTCAATACTAACTGACCCACTTCAAACTTTCGTGGATGCACCTTCTTATTGTATGCTCTTTCCATTCTTCGTTGATACAATTGGTCATGACACACTACTGCCAATCTTTGCTCGTCGATCAAACTCAATTATTCCAAGCGGGTTTTGACCCACTCATCATCATCGATCTCAGTCTCCATGACAATTCGAAGGGATGGAATTTCCACTTCTGCGGGTATCACTACTTTGATGCCATACACCAACAAATAAGGAGTCGCCCCTACTGAAGTACGGACAGTAGTGCGATAACCCAACAACGCAAACGAAAGCTTCTCATGCCATTGTCTGGACCCTTCCACCATTTTTCGAAGTATCTTCTTTATGTTCTTGTTGGCTTCCTCGACTGCTCCATTCGTCTTGGGGCGATATGGGGTGGAATTGCGATGTGTAATCTTAAACTGTTGACATACCTCTTTCATCATATGACTATTGAGATTAGCACTGTTATCTATGACGATTACCTTCGGTATCCCGAACCGGCAAATGATATTTGAGGGCATAAAATCAACCACCGCCTTCTTGGTTACAGACTTGAATGTTTTAGCCTCAACCCACTTGGTGAAATAATTTATGGCCACCAGAATGAACCTGTGCCCGTTTGATGCTGATGGCTCAATTGGCCCAATGACATCCATGCCCCACGCAATGAAAGGCCACGGTGCAGACATCTTATGTAATTCAAATGGTGGAGAATGAATCAAATCTCCATGCACTTGGCATTGATGACATTTACGCACGAAACCGATACAATCTCGCTCCATAGTGAGCCAATAATAACCTGCCCGGAGAATCTTCTTTGCTAGCACATACCTACTCATGTGCGGTCCACAGACTCCAGAATGTACTTCAGTCATAATAGATGTGGCCTGCCTAGCATCTATGCATATCAGCAATCCAAGATCTGGAGTTCTTTTGTACAACACTCCTCCACTGAAGAAAAATCCACTTGCCAACCGTCGAATTGTTCTCTTTTGATCACCTGTGGCTTGTACGGGATACACTCACATCCTGATGTACTCCTTGATATCGTGAAACCAAGGCTCCCCATCGAGCTCTTCTTCCACCACATTACAATAAGCATGCTGATCGTGGACTTGAATATGCAAAGGGTCCACATAAGCCATATCTGGGTGATGTAACATTAATGCCAGAGTAGCCAAAGCATCAGCGACCTCATTATGAATCCTTGGAATATGCCTGAACTCTATTGATTGGAATCACTGACAAAGATCATGTAAACATTGTCGATACGATATGAGTTTTAAATCTGTGTTTCCCACTCTCCCTGAATCTGGTGCACCAGAAGGTCCGAGTTACCCAAGACCAAGACTTTCTGGACATCCATATCCACAGCCATCCTCAAACCCAAAATGCATGCCTCGTACTCAGCCATGTTGTTAGTACAGTAAAACCGAAGCTGAGTCGTAACAGGGTAATGATGCCCTGTTTCAGAAACAAGTACCGCTCCTATCCCAATGCCTTTCATGTTAGCAGCCCCATCAAAGAAAAGTTTCCATCCTGGCCTTTCAACCTATTCCAACTCATCAATGTGCATTATCTCTTCATCAGGGAAATAAGTCTTCAAAGGTTTGTATTCTTCATCCACAGGGTTCTCAGCCAAATGGTTGACCAATGCTTGTGCTTTCATCACTGTCCGAGTCACGTAGACAATGTCAAATTCTGTGAGCAAAATCTGCCACTTTGCGAGTCTTCCCGTGGGCATAGGCTTCTGGAAGATATACTTCAACGGGTCCAAGCGAGAGATAAGGTAAGTAGTATAAGATGACAAATAATGTTTCAGCTTCTGGGATACCCAAGTTAGGGCGCAACACGTCCTCTCAAGATGAGTGTACTTAACCTCGTAAGATGTAAATTTCTTACTGAGATAATATATGGCCTGCTCCTTCTTGCCGGTGATATCATGCTGTCCCAACACACATCCAAATGAATTGTCCAAGACTGTCAAATACAGAATCAAAGGTCTCCCTGGTTTTGGCGGGGCCAACATAGGTGGGTTTGACAGGTACCCCTTTATATTATAAAATGCTTCCTAACATTTATCTATCCACTTAACCGCAACATCTTTCTTTAAGAGTTTGAAGATGGGCTCACAAGTTGTCGTAAGCTGAGCAATAAACCGACTGATGTAATTCAATCTCCCCAACAGACTCATCACCTCGGTCTTGTTCTTTGGAGGTGACAACTCCTGGATAGCTTTGATCTTTGACGGGTCTAATTCAATACCTCGGCGGCTGACTACGAATCCCAACAACTTTCCATACGGAACACCGAACGTGCATTTTGCAGGATTGAGCTTGAGATTGTACCTACGAAGCCTTTGGAAGAACTTTCTCAGATCTCTGACATGGTCACACTGCTTTCTAGACTTGACAATTACATCATCCACATAAACCTCAATCTCCCTGTGTATCATGTCATAGAATATGGTCGTCATTGCCCTCATGTAGGTTGCCCCAGCATTTTTCAAACCAAATGGCATGACCCGATAGTAGTACGTTCCCCATGGCATAATGAATGCTATCTTTTCTGCGTCTTCCTCATCCATTAAGATCTGGTGGTAACCCACATAACAATCCATAAAAGAACCAATCTCATGTTTGGCACAATTATTGATCAATATATGGATGTTCGTCAGTGGGAAGTTATCCTTGGGACTTGCCTTGTTGAGATCTCGATAATTAACACACACCCTGGTCTTGCCATCCTTCTTCGGCACAAGCACAACATTGGCTAACCAGGTGGGATACCGGGTGACCCGAATGACTTTGGCATCAAACTATTTGGTGACCTCTTCCTTAATTTTCACACTCATATCAGTTTTAAATTTCCTCAGCTTCTGCTTGACAGGGGGAAATGCCGGATTAGTGGGCAATTTGTGAACCACCAAGCCAGTGCTTAGACCTGGCATATCATCATAGGACCATGCAAAAACATCTTTATACTCGAACATTGTTTTAATTATCTCCTCTCTGAGTTGTAGTTCAAGATGGACACTTATTTTAGTTTCTCGGACATTATCTTGGTCCCCTAAATTGATTGCTTCTGTATCACTCAGGTTAGACTTGGGTTTTTCTTCAAAATGGCTTAATTCTTTACTAATCTCTTCAAAGGCTTCATCCTCGTCATGTTCCGATTCAACATCACACTCTATTTCTTGAATTACTATTTCAAAATTAGATTAGCTTTTAAGACTGGTCTAGAGATTTTGCATGCATGTCATATCATTGAAGCCAACATAAAAAGAACTGTACAAGGAAGAAAAGCAAAACAAAAATAAAACTATCAGGAAGGGAGAAAAAGGGAATTTGCATTTCATTGAAATTAGAGATAACAACGCTTGTACATCCAAACGAACGGAACATAGAATCTGAACTACAACCCTGGGATAATACAGATAAACTGAAAGAAAATCAAAGCAAACTACCAAAACTCCTTCCTGGTGGGGAGAGGAGTAGCTTCCCAATTGTTAATCTTTGCACTAGGCCTAACAAATTGCACATCCGCCTTGCTAGAACCCTCTCCAGCTTCCACCGTGTTCACTTCGTCGAATATCCTCTCGAACTTTTCCATCAAATCTCCATCCATATCAACCACAGAACTGGGAACCGTCGTCACTGGGCGCTTTCTAGTACCAGGCCTGACAAATGATCTGGAAAGACGCGGGACTGGCTTTGGAAGGACCCATGCTCTCTGTTTCATTTTTCTGGCTCTTCTCACGTCTGTGACTATGGGCTTGAACCCCAGACCAAATGTATCCAAGTTTTTAGGAAGAGAAACCGGTTGTACGATACCTTGCAGAGATGCACCCAAACCTTTTCCCGGTACAAAATCATTTTTCAACATTTCAACGGCTACCATGACTGATGCAGCAACTACCCTTGGAGTCGGCACGCACTTCCCTTCAGGAATTTTCTCTATCGATATCGTGTCAAAAACCTGATAAACCCATGGCCCTTTGTCGTCTTCAAACTCTATGAACAGAACAATGGCATCACTGGGAACACACAAATTATCTTCTCCATGCACAACAATTTCCTGTCTATCCCATTCAAACTTAACCATTTGAT
Organism: Nicotiana sylvestris; assembly: GCF_000393655.2. Classification (NCBI taxonomy): domain Eukaryota; kingdom Viridiplantae; phylum Streptophyta; class Magnoliopsida; order Solanales; family Solanaceae; genus Nicotiana; species Nicotiana sylvestris. The sequence continues at coordinate 89,512,752 of NC_091057.1, read as the reverse complement.
GTAGAGTGGACGGGACTACTTTGGCAGCATGAATCCAGGGTCGACCTAACAGCAGATTGTAAGAAACAACCACATCGAGCACCTGGAATTCCATAGTAAATTCAACTGGCCCTATTGTAAGCTTGAGCACTATATCCCCGACTGAATCTTTCCCTCCACCGTCGAATCCCCGAACGCAGATATTGTTCTTGTGAATTCTTTCATCATCCACCTTCAACTTGTTCAGAGTGGAAAGAGGGCTAATATTTGCACTGGAACTATTGTCAACCAGTACCCAAGTAACCACGGAATCTTCACATTTCACCGTCAGATATAGGGCTCTATTGTGTTCAGTACCCTCCACGGGCAACTCATCATCAGAAAAAGTGACTCTGTTTACCTCAAATATCTTGTTAGTTATCTTTTCCAAGTGGTTTACTAAGATTTTGTCAGGAACGTGGGATTCATTCAAGATCTTCATCAAAGCCCGACGGTGCTCGTCTGAATGGATCAATAATGACAATTGCGAGATCTGAGCCGGTGTCTTCCTTAACTGCTCCACAATAGAATAGTCCTGCACTTTAATCTATCTCAGAAATTCCTCTACTTCTTCCTTGGTCACAGCTTTCTTCACCATCACTGGGTTATCTTTGGAGATCTTAGCTTTTCTCAACTCTTCGGGGGCAAAGCATCTCCCCAATCGAGTCAAACCATGGGTCTCACACACTTCTTCTTTAACCTCTTTCCCATTGTAAGTCACTGTCACTCGTTCATAATTCCATGGGACTATCTTGCTGTTGACAATCGGTAATTGAGTTACCAGTTTGATAATGACAGGATCTGTGCGGGCGCCCTTCACAATTACCACATGCTTGTTCGTCACTCCTGGCACAACCACTTTTGCTCTTTTATGTTTTCCTGCAACGTCACTTGAGGACCCCTTCTTGGCCTCCACAGATGGTTCATTATTTTCCCCGTTCAACTTGATCACAGACTTCTCACTTGTTGACTTTTCACATGGCTTGGCTTCACTAGCCCAAATCATCATGACGGTTTGCGAAGGCTTCTTAGGCTCCCCTCCCTTATGCACGATCTCAATCATATTTGTCTCATAATGGGCCGAAAACGGGTTCTGGTTGATATTGGGTGCCTCCGGGGCTTGGACCTCAATCCGATTAGTATCAATGAGCTCCTGAATAGTTGTTTTCAATTTCCAGCATTTCTTTGTGTCATGACCCGGGGCCCCTAAACAATACTCACAACTCACCGGGTGGTCAAGATTTCTGGGAGGGGGATTTGGCAGTTTAGCCTCAATCGGATTCAACATACCCAACTGTCTCAATCTGTGGAATATATTGGTATATGATTCTCCCAATGGAGTGAAAGTCTTCTGTTTCTACAACCTCTCATTCTTAAAGGCTTTATTTGGCCAAAAACTTGTTCCAGGGGGAATTCTATAGACTCTTGGGGGTGGATGAGCATTTTGTGGAGCTGGGTATAGACTTTGTGGAGCTGGCGCACGCTATTGTGCGTGAGTGGGAGGTTGGGTATAGGTTTGTGCGTGATGGACGGAAAAATGGGGATCTGGCGGTGGGTAGTAGTATTGTGGTGGGCTATATGGAATGTGGGGGTACGTTTGGGGATAAGGTCGAGACTGGTTGTAGTAATGTGGGGGCCCCTAGACCCGACCCAAGCTCCTGATTCAATTACCGCAACATCCTCTTTCCTCTTTTTCCCGAGTACACCCCCAGTACCATTTTAATGGCCTATGTGGTCGCTTTGATTGCTGAATAACTCATGATCTTGTTGGACTTGAGTTCCTCCTCAACCACGCCTCCCATTTTTACAACCTCATTAAAGGACTTGCCCACTGCTGACACCAAATGACCAAAATAAGTGGGCTCCAAAGCCTGCAAGAAATAATCAACCATCTCACTTTCTTTCATCGGAGGGTCAACCCTCGCGGTTTGTTCCCTCCAACAGAATCCATACTCTCTGAAACTCTCATCGGGCTTCTTCTCAATCTTTGTTAATGACAGACGGTCTGGGATAATTTCAAGATTGTACTGAAAATGACAGGCAAAGGCTTGGGCCAAATCATCCCATGTGTACCACCTGCTGTGATCTTGTCCAGTATACCATTCTAATGTCGATCCACTCAAACTTTGGCTGAAATATGCCATCAGCAATTCATCTCTTCCGCCTGCTCCTCTCATCTTGCTACAAAATCCTCTTAAGTGTGCTACTGGGTCGCCATGCCCGTCGTACAGATCAAACTTAGGCATCTTGAACCCTGCTGGTAACTGAACATCTGGGAACAGACATAAATCTTTATAGGCCACACTTACTTGACCCCCCAACCCCCCCATATCTCTGAATGATTGTTCTAAGCTTTTGACCTTTCTGATCATCTCCTCATGTTCGGGATTTTTGGGTGGCTTCTCGGTATCTGCCGTGAGATCAAGATGAGGGGTGTAAAAACATGGTTCCGGGACTTTGAAGGTGGGTTCAGGGGATAATACTAGTTGTCACGAGTTTGGAATAGAGGTTCACTAGAAGCATCAGGTGGAGGTGCCACAAAAACGGGAGTGACTGGTGGAGGAGGATATGGGACTTGTTTGGGTGGTGGAGCTTGGGAAGTATGGGAAGTGGTGCCATAGCATTATTGGTAAAGTGGAAAGGCTGGAGATTAGTTCGCAGTGGGAGGCTCCTGAGGTTGGGCCGATGGTGGGATATAAGCTGGGTTGGCGGGATAAACCGGTGGTGGATGACCCTTTGCCCAGGCCTGGTATATTTCAGTCATTTGCTGCTTTAACTTATACATCTCTTCCTTCATCGCATTAACATCCAATTCTTCCACCTCTTTTGACGGATCAACAATAGTTGCCTCCAATTCTTGGTTGTCCATATTCTGCCTGTCTTTTGATCGGGTGTTGTATAAGTGAGTTGCCAGAATGCCAGTCAACTAACCACCTGCCTGGACTAAATATATCAACAGCAACCTTGTTAGTGATTAGGGCTTTAACAAATTGGTAACCGCACATTTTGGGGAATGAATGCACCGAAGCAGTTAACGTTTCTATTATACATTTGATCGGCTGCTTGCGTCATCGCAGCTTTTCTTTTTCTTCTCTTTTTTCTTTTCTTTTCATGTTTTCACTCTTTCCCTTGCTTTCTCTTTGTTTTTATTTTCTCATTTCCCTCTTGTTTTGATATTGCTTCTTTCTCTTGATTTTCTTATTCTTCTTCTTTTTTCCTTTCTTTTCCTCTCTCTTTTCGTTTTTCTTCTTTTTCTCTTTTCTTTCTCTTTTTTTTTTCTTTTGGTTATGGTCGAATCCTATGGAGATTGCCTACATATCATGACCCCGCATGAATCAGACCGAGCGTAGTTCTGGGAGATAGGTGTGAAAGTAGATAATAAAAAATTTTCTGGGATTTTCAATTTTCATAAAAGCAAATGCTTTGATTACAAAGACTCCAAACTAACAGACTCCAAGATAAACTAACAGACATTGATGAAGAGACGAAATACAAACTCCAAAAATAAACTATCATACTCCAACAAAAGAAAATACAAACTCGAACACAATTGACAGACTCCAAAAAAGAAAATACAAACTCAACACAACTGGCAGACTCTAACGGAAAGGGAAATACATACTCAAATGAGAAATCATGAATACATCAATGCTCCTGGTGCCCGCGGGACATCATTCGGTCTCGCCGCGGGCCTATATGTAAGATCTCTTTGAAGTCGGTCCAAGTCACTCATTATCTGCTTAACAAATGTCATCACTGCCGAGAAGAAGGTGGTGCGAGTCATATCCTCACAGACTTGGCACTTCATAACAATGTAATCGGTGATGTTTCTAACTCTCTCTCTTATGACACCTTTTTCTTGAAACAAACACCCGATCTGCTGGGCCCTGGCCTCCAAATTTTGCTCGGACACTTGATTCTGCTCCTGAAGTTGTTGCAAATCTATTTCTAATTGTGCCAATGTTGTATAACAATGCTCTCTTTTAACCTTGAAGTCTTTAGCCTGTTTGATCATTTTGTTTTCCGTGGCGATAACCCTTTTCTTTAATCCCGCGACCTCATTGTCGTACTTTTCTTTCAACTGCTTAACCAGACGTGCTCGTTCATCCGCATTTTTAGCCAATTTCTTTCGAACTCTAACTAGATCACTTTCTGTTTTGTTCAAATCAAAACTATAGTCACTCACTTTCTACCTCAGGTTATTTATGAGTTTATCATCTTTGGCAATTCGGGCGGGGTTCTCTGCCTCTATTTTCATTTTTTGAATTTGGGCTCGAAGGGCCTCATTTTCTTTGGCTAGCTTTTTCTTTTCACCTTCGTCTGTCGCTGCTTGCAAGCTATTCTCGAATTGAAGTTCTTTAACTTGTTTTTCCAACCTTCCTATTGTGGTCCTGTACTCATTCTCCTTATCCAACCAAGCCCATTGTTCTTGTGACGCCTCGATGAATTCCTGAAGATGGGGTCTTTTGGCCGGCCTCCCAAACTCAATTTCTCTCCAATACCAAGCAAGGTATCCTGGTGAAACCTCACCTTTGGATCGATCACGTACACAGATACTGGCTGTTAAGTATTGACTTCGAATTTGGCGGACTGCTGCTTCATGAAACTGACCGTTAAGTCCGATATCGACTACTTGGGCACTAAGATCTTCATCTCTCGGAACTATCTGGCATTTTCCCAGCTGCCTCAAAACCCGATATGGGGCATAAGGCTGGATACTCCTGAGTCCCATCAGGAGGAAATGAGGCCCAGTGACTGGCATGTATATGATCTCATCCACAAGCAGCCATCCAAATGTCCACTCTATTTGGTTTGCAGTGATGGAACGGAGGCGTGCTATCCACTCTGTAACCCCTTCTGGCAGGCTGATCCCATCAACCCTCGTATAAAATTCCTCTATACATGTTTTCTCTGTCAACCCATAACTTATAAATTGAGGACGATGGTGTAAGTGTTCGATCATCCACATCTGCAACAACATGTTGCACCCCTCGAAAAAGTCTCCTCCAGCTTTGCAGGCTGTGAGAGCGCGGAAGATTTCAGCTGCTATCATGGGTGCGAGGGTGTTGTTGGCCTGAGTGAGCAAAGTTCTGACAACCCCGGCTACTCGTATGTCAATGTTCCCATCTTTTTTAGGAAATACCAAAAGTCCCAAAAAGACCACCATAAATGCAAAAGACATGTGTTCTTCCCACTTAAGGCGGTTTTCTTTGCTGCAGATTTTGTTTTTCGGCTTGTTGAACCCCCCTATATGACCATATCTGTCGTATATAAACTGCAAAGTATAGAAACCAGCCGCCAAATCTGGGTTATGGACCCCCTGCTTATTTTCAAAGAGTCTAAGAACTTGTGTACGGCTACGGCCCTTGGAGCAATCAGGTACTGGTGTCTCAGAGGCACTTTGGGACCCCCAATATATCCGGCTATTTCCTTCAATGTTGGGATAAGTTCAAATCTGAGAAATGAAATACGTTGTGGGCCGTGTCCCAGAATGTAACCAACGCCTTTATGATGTCTCCCCTAGGATTAATCTTCAGCAACCCAGTGAGGCCTCCCAGGTATAGATTGACCGTGTCTTGTCCCGATTTACCCAGATCATCCCACCACATATGCAACTCCAAAGGGATCTTGTTCAAGACTGTTATTGGCAAATTCTGCACATTTATTAGGGTGATTAAGCAAAATAATGACTCAATTGGCTCCAAAACAAAGCTGACACTTTTTTTCAGATTTTCATTTCGAAAGAAAAAACCCGGCTTTGTAAATACGGCCTTTCAGCACTTCTAGAGGAAGATTTTAAGGTCGTGCTTGCCAACCGGCTAAAAATTGAAAAAGAGAACGAAGGCGGTTGTTCTTACAAAAATAGCCTTCCGACGTCCTTTTGGGGACAATCGGCTATTTTGACAAAAATGGCATTACCTTAACCATTATAATAAAAACAAAATTTTGTTTTTTTTTCGTTTTCTCTTCGGGCTATTTTTGCAAAAAGGAAATTGGACCCAATGGGGGTTGCCTACGTATCTCACACCCTGTGAGAATCAAACTGGCATAGTTCGGGTAAATTTGTCAAAATAAAACCAACTATTTTTCCTTTCTAAAACACAAAAGATTTTCTTTTTCTTTCTTTTCTTTGAAAACTACAAAATTCTTTCTTCTTTTTTTTCAAAATTTCGGCAGAGTTTCGGTATGTTTGGGACATTAGTTTTACAAAACAGGCACTTATCCCTCTCAACCATCTAAGTTTTCCTTGTAAGTCGGTCAACATGCAAATCCGAAGCAAATGAATGCGCAAGTAGCAAGTAAGATGCATCCTAATGGTCTTTACATTTCGGGTACACCTGTCCTAGATAGACCCAACTCCTGTGTTGAGTCTCCAAAGTCAAATGCACATGATGCAAACAAACATGCCTACTAGGGATCCGGCATGAGGCTGAGTTATTCTAGGTTCAAAAACCTGGGTATGTGTGCTAGACTATGTACCCGAGCAGACAAATCGAGCCGAGGAGGGGGCTACGTACCGGGAACCAAAAGGCCATCCGGCTTAGTGACTTGTCCGAGCCTCTTTCTTATTTCAAGGTATGACACAAACAGAATAGGGAGTCTCGACCAGCGAGCACATACCCGAAGATGAGAAGAGAAGGGTTTCGTAGCAGTTTATATACAGTTCAGATAATATCAAAGCGGTAAAAGCAACCGGAAGTAGACTTTTTGATATTGGGGTCGTAATTCAATTTCGAAAGTTGGAGTAGGTCTGTAATGTCAAATATGACTTGTGTGTAAAATTTGAAGTCAATTGGATGTGAATTGATAGGTTTTGACATCGAATGTAGAAGTTTGAAGTTCTAAAGTTCATTAAGCTTGAATTGGGGTGCGATTCATGATTTCGATGTTGTTTGATGTGATTTGAGGCCTCGAGCAGGTCCGTGTTAAGTTATGGGACTGGTTTGTATGGTTGGACGGGGTCCCGGGGGCCTCGGGTGTGTATCGGAGTAGTTTCGGATCAAATTTGGATAAAAAGTTGCTGCTCGGGTATCTGGTTTCCTTCTTCGCGAACCCGAAGGGAGTCCCGCATTCGCGAAGAGGAAAGTGGGAGGCTGCTGTATTTGGCCTTCGCAAACGCAAAGTGGAAATCACGAGCGCGAAGGGGTGGGCTGAGTTGACTATGCGGATGCATATGGGAGATCACGAACGCGTAGAAGGAAAGAGGGGAGCGGGGCATGAGGCCGTTGGCCTACGCGAACGCGAGTCCTGGAATGCGAACGCGTAGGTGTCACACCTACTTTTTCCTACACCCCCCGGAAGGGAGTATAAGGGAGATTTTCCAACTTAAAGTGACAATCGAAACGGGATTTATTTATTATTTAAAATTCAGAGTCGCCACTTGGGAGATTTATGGTGTCCCAAGTCACCGGTTCCAATCCCGAATCGAGGAAAATATTGACTCTGTATTACAGTCTGCGAACCAGAAATCCGAGTAAGGAATTTTGTTAACCCGGGAGAAGGTGTTAGGCATTCCCGAGTTCCATGGTTTTAGCACGGTCGCTCAACTGTTATATTTGGCTTAACTATCTGATTTTAAACACATTTTAGCCTATGGTTCAATTTTAACCTTATAACCACTTTAATTATTTTTAAGAAAAATTGCAACATTGTTAAAACACGTCTTGAACCAAGTCACATAAATGCACCCGCGGTCTTCGACATATTTTGACATTGTTGAGATTTGGATTTGGGTCACATAAATGCGCACCCGAATTTAGGAAGATAATATTATTAAATGACGTGCCTAAAGCAGCTACACGTTTGCAACTTTGCGAGGGCCATGAAATTTTGCTAAATGGCTCGCCTCGAATTCTAAGGATCAAAATGACGTCAATTGAAACGAAGGCCACGCAATTGTCATTTTATTTGATACGACCCACCTTATAATTAAATACTAATCAGTTCAGGCGATAAATGAACTTGAGAATTCTAACTAAAAAAACTTTGGGACGAAATCCTACACACAGGTGCCTTCAGATTTGGGTCCAAACGTGAAACCAATTTCTTAAGTGAGATAACTGTCCAAGGTCATACCCCAGGCGGACTCAGCTGGCCTTGACTTTCGTCAACTGGGCCCGTATCAGGCCCCTAATCACAGAGTCGACGTTTAAGTCCAAGTCGGCTGGCTACAAATCACTCAAAATTATAAGCAAAGCGAGAAAGCTACTGGGCTCAAGAAGCGAGCCCAAGTAGCGGCAGCAGGCCTTTTCTTTGCAAAGGACTTCAGTATCCAAGGCTCAATAAGCTCAAAGCCTTTAAAGAACAAGGTTGAAGATACCAGACTCAATATCGAGTCTACGCTAAAGCAAAACAATCACAATTACAAGTAAAACATGAATTGATAAGTCTCATCACTAACCAATAACTAGTATACCCAGAACCTTTGAATATTGTTAACAATACATGTCCGGAAGTAACTTGTAAAGAAAAAGAAACCTGACCACAACCTAGAACCCATTCAATTAGCTATTTCGTGAATCTGAATGTTGTTTAAACATGACACGTATTCCATGACAATTTAAGTGAATCATACAGCAAAAGATAGCTCTAATACAGTCCTTTTACTTAAATACATAAGAGGATGTAGGATCCAACTTCTGACTCATTTAGCACACACTACATCAGGTCCAAAATGTTCTGCATCAACTAGATTCAAACAGGACCATATTTAAATCCTAAAGTACACATGTAACATTTAACAACATGATCGACTATACATGAGAGAACTTAACTATGAGAAGCATTAAGCATAAGAGATTCATATAAAAAAGAAATAAAGTTAAGCTACGAATCAGTAACTTAAAAATTAAACTTCATCATTCCATTTCCATTTCAATCTTCAATTTGAGTATCACATTGTATAAGTCTCAAGAACATGTACCTGGAATTTGAAAGGGAAAAAGAGGTGAGGTAACAGTAGGCAGTGTCACACCTCCTTTTTCCGGCACCGCGAGGGGCGCAGAGGGAGTTTTTTCCAATTAAAGGACAATCGAAACGGGATTTGTTTATTTATTTCAGAGTCGCCACTTGGGAGATTTAGGGTGTCCCAAGTCACCATTTTAATCCCGAATCGAGGAAAAGAATGACTCTGTATTACAGTCTGCGAACCAGAAATCCGGATAAGGAATTCTGTTAACCAGGGAGAAGGTGTTAGGCATTCCCGAGTTCCGTGGTTCTAGCACGGTCGCTCAACTGTTATATTCGGCTTGATTATCTGATATAATACATATTATAGACTTATGTGCAAATTTTATCCTTTAGCCGCTTTTATTATTTTTATTTATTGTTATTATTTTACAGAGAATTGCAACATTGTGAAAACGTATTTCAAACCATGTCACAATCAATGCACCCGTAGTTATTGGCACATTTCAACTCTGTTGAGATTTGGATTTGGGTCACATAAATGTGCACCCGAGTTTTAAGAAAATTGAATTATTAAAAGGCGCGCCTAAAGCGACTAGCGTATCATTTACTTTGGGTAGGGCCGTGAAATTTTGCTAAACGGTCCATCCCGAAGTCTAAGCAATTTTAAAGCAAATATTTACCGAGGGCCCCGCAATTTTGTATTTTTATTCGGCGAGGCTCATCTCATTCTTATTTTTAAAAGGAATTTGCAACGTCATGGACATGCATCTCGGACCACGTCACAATCAATGTACCCGTGATTAGAGACACATTTCGACTCCGTTGAGATTTGGATTTGGGTCACATAAATGTGCACCCGAGTTTAAGAATGTAATTTAATTAAATCGCGTCTAAAGAGTCTAACGCATTATTATCTTTGGGGAAGGTAGTGAAATTCACTAAACAGTCCATCCCAAATTCTAAGTATTTATTATGACCAATTATTGAGGGCCCCGCAATTTGCATTTTTATTTGGCGAGGCTCGTCTCATTATTTTTTAAAAAAAGGATAATCTTAGAACGACTACATTTTTTATTTTTTCGTTTTTCTCTAAAATAAATGAAGAAAAAATCCTACTTTATTTACATACTTCGAGTTATTATAGTTAAGTTTCGAAAGTGAGTCGTTTAAAGAGTTTACATGGGCAGCGCATAGAATATTCTACATACAGACAGTAAAAGAAAGAAAAGACTACATTAAACTACAACTTCAAATCTTTCACATTTTTGCATTCATGCTTCGAGTGGCTTACAAGATGAACCAGTGTATCAGTTTGTGTACCTGGTATTTGGAAAGCAAAGAAAGAAGATGAAGATCAGTAGAAGCAGCAGTAGTGTAAATACACAACAACAACAGCAACCCCAGCAGCAATTCGACCCAGGTTCAAGGCCCAGAAAACTTTGAAGAAAACCGAACAACTCAATAGAACTAAACCAAAAGTATGTAAACAAACTAAACAACAACAACCCACGTGTGTATTAAACCCGAAACTTCTCGCTTTGTTTTTGTTCTCTTTTTAAACTCTACCACACTCTCTTCGGATTTTCAGGTTGTATTCCTCTCTCCCAAAATTCTCCCAAAAACCCTCTTTCTAAAAATTCTCCTCCTAAAATCTCTTAAAATTCCTCCCGAAATCTCTCCCAAAATTCCCCTACTTCTAAAAATTCTTCTCCCCCTCCTCCCCCTTATATACAAAGCAAGACCCCCTTTTACCTCTTTCCCCTTTAACTTTTATTATTACCCACACTTTTACTTTAGTAAAAGTAGTCAACGTGGCCCCCCGTGTTCCCTCTTTTGAAAAGTAGTCAAAGTGGGCCCCCGTGTTCCCTATTTTTGAAAAGAAAACATTATTACCCACCTTTTCCTTTTTGCTTTTATCATTATGTCTTGTCCCCACCATAATTAAATAATCTGCAATTTGTTAATTCCCGTATTACCCCTAAAACTACTGTTATTGCCCTGATTCAAAATCTGTTATAATTTCAAAAATCTGTCCAAATAACAATTATCGCACAATTAAGTAATAATTAAGCATAAAATTGTATATTTGGACATTAAATGCTAAAAATGCAAACGATGCCTATTTTTTGTAAATTTTTATTTTTTGTAAACAAACTTAATTACTAACAAATTGTAGAATTAAATCCTACATGCAAAATGCGACATATTTTTGTATTTTTTATTAATTTAGCAAATAAACATGCACAGACAAAAACAAATAATTATTCAAAATATCACAAAATACCACAAAATTGCACACCAAGAAAAATTATTTTATTTTTGAATTTTTGGGAGTAATTCTCATATAGGGCAAAAATCACGTGCTTACAGCTGGCCCTCTTTGCCCGAAGACACGAAGGGTTTTCGTGCAAAGATAAAGCGAGCGATTTTTGCCCATCCGAGTACTCCGTACGAAGCATTTTTTTTTATTTTTTTTTTTGAAAAAGATTTGACCGAACCTTTGCTTCAGAGGTTTCCTACATATCCTGGGCTAAACAGGAATCAGGTCAATGTAGTTCGGGAAGTTTTTGGTAGCTGGGACTACCGTAGGACTGCAATGTTACTGTTGTTGCATGCTATTACTACTGCTTACCGATCTCCTTGTTACACCGTGCTTAAAAGAAAACAAGAAGCTAGGCTGTACTGCAATTTTTCTTATTGCCTTGCTTTCTCGTCTGCTTGCATTTTTTTTGGTGCTTTTCTTCTTTTTGACACATGCACTTGAGTTTGTATTGTGACCTCTTATTGCAACCTTCTGCTTCCCAGTGCTGGGGATTTTTATTGTTTCCTGCTGGGGATTCCTATTGTAACCCTCTGTTTTATTGTCCTCTGACTTGATCTTAAAATGTATGCCTCTGTTGTATGGGCGGGCTCCCAACTTCAATACTTGAAAATTAATGCTGAATGTATTCCTCTGTTATATGGGCGGGCTCCCAACTTCAACACTTGAAATGAAAAGACTGAATGTATGCCTCTGTTCTATGGGCGGGCTCCCAACTTCAACTCTTGAAATGTAAAGACTGAAATGTATGCCTCTGTTATCTGGGCGGGCTCCCAACTTCAACGCTTGAGATGTAAAGACTCTATTATCTGAGCGGGCTCCCAACTTCAACGCTTGAAATGTAAAAACTGAAATGTATGCCTCTGTTATCTGGGCGGGCTCCCAACTTCAACACTTGAAATGTAAAGACTGAAATGTATGTCTCTGTTCTATGGGCGGGCTCCCAACTCCAACAACAACTTTAAAAATAAACGTCATTCCTCTCTTCAGGCGGGCTCCTGACTTCAACCAATACTTGAACTGTGTGTCTCCGTTCTTCAGGCGGACTCCTGATTGCTAAATTTAAAATTGAATGTCTCTATTCTCCAGGCGGACTCCTGACTTTTGAAATTTAAACTCTATGTCTCCGTTCTTCAGGCAGACTCCTGACGTCAAACTTGAAAAGTATGTCTCTGTTCTCCAGGCGGACTCCTGATTGCTAAATTTGAAATTGAATGTCTCTATTCTCCAGGCGGACTCCTGCTGTCAAACTTGAAAAGTATGTCTCTGTTCTCCAGGCAGACTCCTGATTGCTAAATTTAAAATTGAATGTCTCTATTCTCCAGGCGGACTCCTGATTTCAACAACAACTTAGGAGGAAATGCCTCTCCTATGGGTAAAATAAACTTAAGAGGAAATGCCTCTCCTATGGGTAAGACTAAACTTAGGAGGAAATGCATCTCCTATGGGGTGAAACTAAAACAAACTTAGGAGGAAATGCATCTCCTATGGGTGAAACTAAAACAAACTTAGGAGGAAATGCATCTCCTATGGGTAAAACTAAACTTTAGGAGGAAATGCATCTCCTATGGGTAAAACCTAAAGTTAGGAGGAAATGCCTTTCCTATGGGTAAAACTAAACCTTAGGAGGAAATGCATCTCCTATGGGGTAAAAGTAAACTTAGGAGGAAATGCATCTCCTATGGGTGAAACTAGACTTAGGAGGAAATGCCTCTCCTATGCGTGAACCATTTCCTTCTTCCTGAATTATTTACTTACCTGTGTTGTCTTCCCTCGAAACTGCTGGGGATTATTTTGCTGGGGATGACTTTTCCTTTTCTTCCTTACCCACTCTGGGTTGCCCGAAACTCTGTCGAGGATGCTTCTACATCTCGATGATCCACTGGGGATAACACTGCTGTGGATAACTCTGCTGAGTAAATATGTTATCTTACTCCTTCCAAAATTACTTCCTTTTGAGTAGGATGTTTCATTCCTCTGCAAACTACTTCCCCCTTTTTCTTTTTTTTCGTTTCTTTTTTTTCTCTTTTTTTTTTTTTTTGAAATGAAAAGACTAAATGTATTCCTCTGTTATATGGGCAGGCTCCCAACTTCAACCAACAAATCACCATTCTATTTTTCAGGGGGGGCTCCTGATTACTTAAAATTTGAATTGTATTCCCTTATTCTCCAGGTGGGCTCCTGATTGCTGATACTTCCATTGTATTCCCTTATTCTCCAGGTGGGCTCCTGATTGCTGATACTTCAACTGCTCTTCCTTGTTCTCCAGGTGGACGCCTGATTGCTAATACTCCAACTGCTCTTCCTTGTTCTCCAGGTGGACGCCTGATTGCTGGGGATAATACTACTGGGGAAGTCTCCTTTCTTCCCCTCCTTCAAATTCAATTTTTTTTCTTTTTTTCTTTTTTTGTTTTGTTTTTTTTTCAACACTGCTGGGGATAAAAGTGTTATCTTCTCGGGATAACGTTGTTGAGGATAACGCTGCTGGGGAATTTTATCTCTTCAAATCGATGCTTCATTCTTCTGGAAGCTGCTGGGGATGATAATGGCTTTTTGCTTTTCTGAGCACAAGTGTCATCCCTTTATTCTGTCTGCTGGGGAATACTTCCTCCATTTAAACTTATTATGTTGGGGCAACACTGGTTCAAACACCACTTCCCTTGAGACTGGTGCTATCTTTATTCTTCCTCGAATGGGTACCTGACTTCCAGAAAATTTTCCAAATGAAAGGAAAATTTTCTGCCCCAGTTTGACAGTCTCCCTTATGGCATGCATTTCTGTCATCAATGCCATTTCCTTTACCTGTTTCAAATCAAACAAAATTTGTTAGTTTAAAACGTGGTGGTTGGTTGTGATACTCCTACTGGGATGGCTTTTCCTTTTCTCCTTCCTTGCTCTGCGCTCCACAACTTGTTGGGGATGATATTATTTGCTGGGGATAATCCCTTTCTGCTGGGGATATCCCTCTTCTTTTGTGGCATAGCTCGGAAACTGGCATTTCCCCGACCTTTTAGTCTAGTATGAATTTCCCCAAATCATGCTCACTGCTCTCCTTGCTTTGTTCAACGGGCCTTGGCCTTGAGGTTTATAACCTTTGATTTCGGCAAGGGTATCCCTCTTGACACTTGTCAATCCTTTTGTCAATTCCCTTTTGCTGGGGATATCTTTTTTTGACACTGGCCTCGCGTTTGTTCCTCGCTGACTATACCACTTGGATGTACTAGTCAGATCTTATCTTGCATAATTGGAAAGCTGATGGCATATTTTGAAGTCAATTCACACTTGTTTTGACCAGACAGACTCTATTGGGGAGTTTTTCTATGAAAGGAAAAAGATAAAAAGGGAACAGAATAAAAGACAAATGAAAAAGATGACTCTGTAACAAAAGAAACTATAAATAAAAACCTATCAAACGCAGACACCGACTCTAATGGTCATGGCATGCATTTGTGGCCTATCTTCCGTCGTCAATCGTCTTTCAAGACCTTCAATTGGCAATTCCCCATCTGATTCTCAATCTTATTCGACTTGTAGTGCCCGAAGGGTTTTCACTATCAAGTCTCTCTCATTTTGGTTTTTCTCTCAGCTTTCATCGCCTTATGGTGTCCGTGAAGATTTTCACCGATAAGACTCTCTCATTTGTATCACTTTCCAGCTGGGGATTTGGAGTGTTGCCGGTATGACTCTCTCTGCTGGAGATTAGAGTCCTTTCTGCTGTGGAACAGAATGTTATGTTCGCCGGTAAGACTCTCATTTGTCTGACTTGGCATCTTTTGCAGACTGGTCAGAAGGTCTTTCTTTGGACCGTAATGTGGGTTTTTGGACAGGCTGGAAGGAAAAGGTATTAAAGGCTCAAAAGTGCATCGATTTTGTGTTATTAATTACAACTTTCGGAACTAGATTTATTTACAATGAACGCAACATTTGCCCCAGTTTCTTGTTTGGGGATATTTTAATTGATTTTATTTCATTTTTCAAAACTATGACCGAGCCGTGAAGCTCCTACGTATCCTCTTTGAGGAATCAGGTCAAACGTAGTTCCCAATTCCTTTATTTTTTTTATCATTTTTCTTTTCTTTTCTTTTCCTTTTTTTTCGTTTTGTTGTTTTCTTTATTTCTTTTTTCTTTTCTTTTTTCGTTGCTACTGATTCCGAACGAGGGGTATGAAAGAAAATAAATAAGGCTCAAAAGGGGTAACGAAGGATAAAGTGTTTAGGTAGCAGAACAAAAATGCTTTCGTCATTCCAGTCTTCAAAACATGCCAAGTGCAAACAAGATAATTGAACATAGATTTATAGTCTCTTCCGATGGTGCTGGACTTTGACAATTATGTTAAACATTTTATTTTTCCTTTGTCATTTCTAAAGCACCGTTGGGCGACACTCTCATTATCATGAACGACCCTCATGTCAATTTGGCGAATCTTGCTTTTAACGGTTTTCTTTGTGTTTAACTTTCCCCAGTTCCACATGACTCGGGTTTCAAATAATCCCAAACCGTTCTTATTTCCTTTAAATGCTTTGATCACCTTCCCAGAGTCTTATGATTAACTTTTAAAATTAGGCCCAAACTGTGTGCGCATGTCATGTCATGAGAATCGGCGCTGAACAAAAATGATAAAAGGACTAAACAACAAGATGACTGGAAACAATAAAAGACCGGATTTTGTATCAGACTACCGGTGAAATGGTTTGAAAAAACAAAACAAAACCGGAATAAAAATCCTAAACAACCTGGACAAAACTTAAACAAACCGCTATGACAAAACGGAAAGATAAGATAGTTTAACACAAGACAATATTCGGATTACAACCCTAAGAATAATCCGGACAACAGAAATGACAACAAAATAAGCCACCACAAACTTCTCTCTTGCAAACCAAGGAACGGAGCGTCCTCCCACTTTATCAAAACTGGCATCTTAGCCACTGAGCTTCGCATCAATACTGCCAAGACCATTACCAGCTTCAATATCATCAACCTCCGTCAACAAGTTCCCAATAGGATTCGAGTGCTTCTGTTATCAGGCCTGATCCCCGCAGAGTGTGTATCATGAGATGTAAGTAAAGGATTCTGGGTGTCATTGTCCGGCTTACCACAAACCAACCACCTTAACTTTCTCTGTGATTCAAAGCGAAACAGGTTAGAATGGACTCCGTCGGTCCCCATTATTAATAACATCTTTTTTTTCTTTTTCTTTTTTTTCTCTTTTTTTTCTTTCTTTTTTTGATTTTTTCTTCATTTTTTTTCGATTTGTTTTCTCATTTTTTCTTTTCTTTTCCCTTTTTTTCATTTCTTTTTTTTTTTTTTGCTTTTCTTTTTGTTGTGGTCGAATCTTATGGAGATTGCCTACGTATCATGACCTCGCATAAATCAGACCGAGCGTAGTTCGTGACCAATAAAAGATAAACAATACTCAACATTTTTTTTTTAATTTTCATATTAAAATAAACTGGGTTTCAAAGGTTTGAAGATGACCTACAAACTCGAAAATCAAACAACCCACGTATTCTAATTAAAAGATTTACAAACTCCAAAGCAAATGGCCAGCTTCTTTTCTCTGTTTGACAAATGCAACCGAACGGTTATTTTTGCAAACGTGGCCCCTTCCAAATTCCACATGAATTTTGAGGCCGGGGAGGATAATTTTATGACACTTTTACAAACTTGTCCGTTCTTTTACGAAAATAACCTTTTGACAATTGAAAGATACTCTAAGGCTATTTCGGCAAGAACGGTTTAAGACACTGCCGAAGCTGTCTCGGCTTATTTTTGACTAAAAAAATTCAAACGGTATTCATCTGACCGCTGACTCTTTGTTTTTTTTTCAAATTACAGTGAAAATGTGGTGTTGCAAACACGGCCCTTCAGCGCCTCGGGGACGAAGATTTTTAAGGCTGTGTGGGTCAACTGGACCAAACTCCTAAACATGACCCAAAAGGTGGCTGTTTATGCAAAGTCAACCTTCCGGCGTCCCTTTCGGGAAAATTCGGCTATTTTTGACAAAAAACAGAATCACCCTAACTTATTTATGACTCTTTTTATCATTTTTTAAAAATAGAAAACTCAACATTGCAAACACGGCCTTTCAACGCCTCGGGGACGAAGATTTTTAAGGCTGTGTGGGTCAACTGAACCAAATCTTAACTTGACCCAAAAGTGGCCGTTTATGCAAAGTCAGCCTTCCGGCGTCCCTTTCGGGAACATTCGGCTATGTCTTGATAAAACAGCGTCACCCGACTTCTTAGAAATTTGACATATATATTTTTGCTATTTTTTTTTTGTAAAAGGGAAAGTTGGACATCACCCGACTTATTTATGACAAAATTAAAAATCTTGACATGTTTTTTTTGTTTTTTTTTATTTGTTTTTGGCTTTTTTAGCAAAAAAGGGGGTTGGACCCGATGAGGGTTGCCTACGTATCTCACATCCGGTGAGAATCAAACCCGCGTAGTTCGGGCAAATTAACCGAACTATTTTAAAACATGACTCTTTTCCATTTTTATTTTTTCCTGGCAAGACAATCTATTTTCCTTTTCTATTTTTGAAAAAGACAAAATAACGATTTTTTTTTTTTCATTTTCAACAAACAATAAAACAATCTATTTTTCCAAAAAATAAAAGGCTCTTTTTTCTATATTTTTTAGTAAAACAAAATAAAATAGTTTCCTTTTTTTTTCAAAATTTCGGCAGAGTTTCGCCAGTAATTGGTCATTGATTTTTTCTAAAATAATCAATTAACTCCCTAACTGATATATTCTTTTTCCTTTTTTTCTTTTTTTTCTTCAATTTTCCAACATTCCCGAGATTCAGAAACCGGTCAACATGCAAGTTCGAAACAAATATATGTACAGAGCAAGTAGGATGCATCAGAATGGTCTTTTCATTTCAGGTTGCTAGTCCTAGACGGACCCAACCCCTGTGTTGAGTCCCCTAAGTCAAATGCAACGTGATGCAAATAAGCATTCCTACTAGGGATCCGGCATGAGGTTTCGTTATACTAGGTTTATAACCTAGGTATATGTTCTAGACTGTGTACCCGAGCGGACAACTCAAGTCGAGGAGGGGGCAACTTACCGGGAACCAAAAGACCATCCGGCTTCGTAACTTATCCGAGCCTCTTTTTTATTTCAGGGTATGACACTAACAGAATAGGGAGTCTCAACCAGTAAGCACATCCCCGGAGGTGAAGAGAGAAGGGTTCGGCACAGTTTATATATGCAGTCAAATAATATCAAAGCGGTAAAAGCAGCATCTAGCACATTAGGCTCAAACATGTAAAAATCAGATAAAGCCAAATATAACAATTTATCTAAGCTCGAATTTCTAACCCTGAACCAGAGATTCTGGGTTTGTCCCCAGCAGAGTCGCCAGAGCTGTCACACCTCCTTTTTCCGGCACCGCGAGGGGCGCAGAGGGAGTTTTTTCCAATTAAAGGACAATCGAAACGGGATTTGTTTATTTATTTCAGAGTCGCCACTTGGGAGATTTAGGGTGTCCCAAGTCACCATTTTAATCCCGAATCGAGGAAAAGAATGACTCTATATTACAGTCCGCGAACCAGAAATCCGGATAAGGAATTCTGTTAACCCGGGAGAAGGTGTTAGGCATTCCCGAGTTCCGTGGTTCTAGCACGGTCGCTCAACTGCTATATTCGGCTTGATTATCATATTATAGACTTATGTGCAAATTTTATCCTTTAGCCGCTTTTATTATTTTTATTTATTGTTATTATTTTACAGAGAATTGCAACATTGTGAAAACGTATTTCAAACCACGTCACAATCAATGCACCCGTAGTTATTGGCACATTTCAACTCTGTTGAGATTTGGATTTGGGTCACATAAATGTGCACCCGAGTTTTAAGAAAATTGAATTATTAAAAGGCGCGCCTAAAGCGACTAGCGTATCATTTACTTTGGGTAGGGCCGTGAAATTTTGCTAAACGGTCCATCCCGAAGTCTAAGCAATTTTAAAGCAAATATTTACCGAGGGCCCCGCAATTTTGTATTTTTATTCGGCGAGGCTCATCTCATTCTTATTTTTAAAAGGAATTTGCAACGTCATGGACATGCATCTCGGACCACATCACAATCAATGTACCCGTGATTAGAGACACATTTCGACTCCGTTGAGATTTGGATTTGGGTCACATAAATGTGCACCCGAGTTTAAGAATGTAATTTAATTAAATCGCGTCTAAAGAGTCTAACGCATTATTATCTTTGGGGAAGGTAGTGAAATTCACTAAACAGTCCATCCCAAATTCTAAGTATTTATTATGACCAATTATTGAGGGCCCCGCAATTTGCATTTTTATTTGGCGAGGCTCGTCTCATTATTTTTTTTAAAAAGGATAATCTTAGAACGACTACATTTTTTATTTTTTCGTTTTTCTCTAAAATAAATGAAGAAAAGATCCTACTTTATTTACATACTTCGAGTTATTATAGCTAAGTTACGAAAGTGAGTCGTTTAAAGAGTTTACATGGGCAACGCATAGAATATTCTACATACAGACAGTAAAAGAAAGAAAAGACTACATTAAACTACAACTTCAAATCTTTCACATTTTTGCATTCATGCTTCGAGTGGCTTACAAGATGAACCAGTGTATCAGTTTGTGTACCTGGTATTTGGAAAGCAAGGAAAGAAGATGAAGATCAGTAGAAGCAGCAGTAGTGTAAATACACAACAACAACAGCAACCCCAGCAGCAATTCGACCCAGGTTCAAGGCCCAGAAAACTTTGAAGAAAACCGAACAACTCAATAGAACAAAACCAAAAGTATGTAAACAAACTAAACAACAACAACCCACGCGTGTATTAAACCCGAAACTTCTCACTTTGTTTTTGTTCTCTTTTTAAACTCTACCACACTCTCTTCGGATTTTCAGGTTGTATTCCTCTCTCCCAAAATTCTCCCAAAAACCCTCTTTCTAAAAATTCTCCTCCTAAAATCTCTTAAAATTCCTCCCGAAATCTCTCCCAAAATTCCCCTACTTCTAAAAATTCTTCTCCCCCTCCTCCCCCTTATATACAAAGCAAGACCCCCTTTTACCTCTTTCCCCTTTAACTTTTATTATTACCCACACTTTTACTTTAGTAAAAGTAGTCAACGTGGCCCCCCGTGTTCCCTCTTTTGAAAAGTAGTCAAAGTGGGCCCCCGTGTTCCCTCTTTTTGAAAAGAAGACATTATTACCCACCTTTTCCTTTTTGGTTTTATCATTATGTCTTGTCCCCACCATAATTAAATAATCTGCAATTTGTTAATTCCCGTATTACCCTAAAACTACTGTTACTGCCCTGATTCAAAATCTGTTATAATTTCAAAAATCTGTCCAAATAACAGTTATCGCACAATTAAGTAATAATTAAGCATAAAATTATATATTTGGACATTAAATGCTAAAAATGCAAACGATGCCTATTTTTTGTAAATTTTTATTTTTTGTAAACAAACTTAATTACTAACAAATTGTAGAATTAAATCCTACATGCAAAATGCGACATATTTTTGTATTTTTTATTAATTTAGCAAATAAACATGCACAGACAAAAACAAATAATTATTCAAAATACCACAAAATTGCACACCAAGAAAAATTATTTTATTTTTGAATTTTTGGGAGTAATTCTCATATAGGGCAAAAATCACGTGCTTACAGGCAGCAACAGAACCAGAACTTCAGCAGCAGGAAATAACCAATAAAACCAATTTCAAACCAGAAACAGGATGTGCAACAGTCTAAAAAACACAGTTCAATCGAACAATCACCCAGCAAACTTCAAACCAAACTTTTACAAATCCAAATTCAATCCATTTCCACCCCAGATGAATCAGAAATTGTTTCAGAAATTGAAAACTTCAAAAATCACATAAGAAGTTCAATGAAACAGTGATTGTATTGAAATTTTCAGTCATTTTTTTTTTCTGGATTTGTTATCTCTGAATTTCTGCCTTGAATGCCAAGTTAGAGAGCCTTTATAGACAAGGCATTTAGGGTAGCTAAAGGAGGATCAGATTTGTACCTAGACCCTTTTGCAATTTTCATTTTTGCTTAGGAAACCTTAGTCTAAAAATCAGATTTTCAAATTAGCCCCCACCCCAGCTTCCTAGAAACTTCCTCAATCAGTTTTCAAAGATTCCCTAAACCAGAATTCCTAACTTACCCTTTTGGACCCCTGTTATTACCCCTGGGCCATGCAGAATATGGGCCAAATCGACCCAATTCAGAGTGTTAATGGGTCTGTTAAAAAAACCAATTCGATTCTCTTTTGGGTTCTTTGATTTCCCAATTCAAATCAAGACTGAAAACTTAGAAAACTCTTGAATAATCAAATATAGAGTCATAAGACTTGAAAAGTTTAGGCCCAAACAGAAACAAAACCTAACACCTCTAAACTTAGCACCAGAATACAAATAATAACTAAACACATCCCAAAACTAACATGCAAATGGACAGTGTGAAGAAAATGACAGAAAGATGGGAAGTAAATTCAGAAAACTAACAGAACAAGTAGGAGAAGATGAGAAAAGAACAAAGAAACAGAAATTAAATAGCAAAAAGGTAAGGAGTAGAAAGAAAAACGACCTAAACAAACCCGGACCAGTAAAGAATGGCAACGAGTCTTCAAATCTTGCAAATTTCCGGCCAAACCTGATACCAATCGTGTGTTCTTATAAAGAACACACGAACAAAATCAGGCTAGACCCAAAATTTCAATAGAATCTCGATTTGCAATTTTTAGGGCTCATCTTCAAATCCAGATTCGACGAGTCTAGTGAGGATTCGAGGGAAACCAATCAGGGATTTGGAACAAGGGGGATGTGGTGGTCTTGTGGTGTAATTTTGGAGTGGTTGGGGAGAAGTTAAGTTTTTGGTCTGACTTTTGATTGAAGATTCAATGAGTTCCAGTAGGATTCGAGGGAGGGGGTTTAGAGATTTGGGAAGAGGAGAAAGAGAGGAATCTATGGTGTTAATTTGGTAGTGATTGGACCACCGGAACTGCCGTGAGGTGATTTCCGGTGGGCGGAGTAAGGCGGAGCAAGGTGGGGGCGATGGGGATTTGAGGGTGGCGGTCTCTAGGGTTTGGGAGAGGGACGAGACGGGGGGTTCTGACAGGGGAGTGGGCTTGCTCGGACAGATTTATATTAAATCCACCCCTGCTTCCCAGCCGTTGGATCAGACCAACCTCGACGGCTCAGATCTGTTAACCATCTAAACGGGGTCGTTTGGTCTTGAGGGGAGACGGATCGGGTCAGGGGACGGGTATTGGGCTAAGACAAGCGGGTTTGGACGGATATTTGATGGGTAACATTTGGGCTCCGAACCAACAGCCCAAATTTGATTCTCCTATCATTTTAATTCCTTTTCTTTTCATCATTTTTCACACATTCTTTTTTCTTCCTTTTCCAAAATTAAATTAAAATCTAAATTAATTCCTAGAATCTAATTAACCTAAAAACACTAATTAGACCTAAATGATAATTAGCAGAACTAACAAATTAAAAGAGAAACAACTAAAATCAAAATTAACATTAAAAGGTGTGAAATAACTATTTTTTGTAATTTTTCCATTTTTATATAACACTGAATTACTAGTTATTTCAAGAATGAAAAATTAGATCCTAAATGCAAATGCAGTGTATTTTTTGTATTTTCATGAATTAAATAAAATAAACATACATGGACAAATGCAAACAATTAGCAAAAATCCTACGAAAAATCTACAAAAATTGCAAATAACGGGAAAATTTATTCTCTTGAATCTATGGGAGTAATTAATATAGGGCAAAAATCACGTGCTCACAGTAGGGTCTAGGGAGCTGGCCTTAGCGAACGCGAGCATCGGATCGCGAACGCGATGAAGAAATTTTGGGGTTGAAGCAGGTTGCGCTTCGCGAACGCGAGGGCATTTCCGCGTTCGCGAAGAAGGGCAGTCCTGGGCAGTGACTTGTTTTAAGACGGGATTTGGCCCATTTCTTTGATTTTTCTCTTGGCTTGGACGATTCTTGGAGGATTTCAAGAGGGGGTTTCATCATTAAATGGCAAGGTAAGTTATCCCCACTTATTAGGAGTTAAATACATTGATTATGTATGGATTTTAACATGGAAATTAGTGAAAATTTGAGCTTTTGAGGAAGACCTAGAAATTTGGTATTCCTGAATTTTGACCATGATTTTGGACATGAAATTAAGAGAAAATCATATATTTGAGTTCATGAGTTCATGGGTAAACTTTATCTTCAAAAATTTCGGAATCCGGGCATGTGGGCCTGGGGCCAATTTTGTCAATTTTGTCAATTTTTTGATCGGGGTTAGGAATTGTTATAAATTGGATTGTAATGAGTAATTGAACATATATTAATGGATTTGCATAATTATTGGCTAGTGTTGGAGCATTGTGCATCGATTCGAGTCTTCGAAAGAGCGTGGAATGTCGGTTATGGATCTTCGGAGCAAGGTGAGTTTTCTTTCTAACCTTGTAAGAGGGAATTGTCCCCATAGGTAATATAATTGGTTATGTGCTCCTATTTGTGGGAGCTACGTACGCACGAGGTGATAAGAGTCCATGCACAACTACTATTATGTGTAAGTCCGGGTAGTCTAGGACCCAAAAACATGTTATACTTGGAATATTTGTAATCTTATTGACGTTTGAATTGCTTAAATCCTAACGAATTGGTAAATGAATTTCTAAAAGGATTAAACTTTATTTTATTAAATCATCAAAAGAGAATTGGTTTTTATTTGGATAAACATTCCCTGATAAATTCTGAATTAGCTGTTTGATTGTGTGTATCTATGTGTGCCCGCGTCGCATGTATGATTCGCGAGCGGAGTATTTGTTTATTTATGTTGACCGCGTCGCATGTATGATTCGCGAGCGAGGTAATAGATGCATCTATGGTTCGCGTCGTTCGACCCTCGGCAGTGCACATTTTACACTTATGTTGGATCGGGCCGTATGACCTCGGCATGATATACGCACGCTTATATTGTTTGCCTAAGAATTTTTAATGTTGATACTTGCCTTTCCTGGCCAGAGATAAATTGATAAAGAATACTGAAAAGTAAATATTTAGATTCCTTATTATTTGAGAAGTTGTTTACCTGCTTTCCGGCTTTATGAGTTTAATTTTGCTTATGAAATCCATTGAATGCCTCACACTTTTACTATATTATCATTGGATCATTAGTAAGTGTCGAAGTCGACCTCTCGTCTCTACTTCTTCGAGATTAGACAGGATACTCATTGGGTACACATTGTTTTCGTACTCATACTACACTTGCTGTGTATTTTTGTTGCATAGGTTCATATGTGGCTAGTGACTTAGTGACATAGCGGCATGGTTGATAAGGAGACTTAGGTGAGCTGCACTTATCGAGACGACCTGCAGCCAGTAGAGTCCCTTTCAGAGTATTTTACTGTGTTTTTCATTTCTGTACACTTTGTATTTCGGACAGTTACTGTATTTGATTCATTCCCTAGTAAAATCCTCATGTACTTGTGACACCGGGTTCTGGTATGATTACGAAATTTTTCAGTAGTTAAATTTTGTAAAGACATCCTCATTTATCCAGCAGAGTTTATTATGTATTATTTATTTGTTTAAAGAAAATGATTTCGAAATAACTAAAATGAGAAATTGCTAGTAAATTGTAGTTGGCTTGTCTGACAGTGGTGTCCGGTGCCATCACGACCCTTAGTGGATTTTGGGTCGTGACACCGTACTTACTATTGAATGATGGTATTTTTGGTATATTACCTATTGGTATATCATGATTAACATAGCATACCAAATTTTAGGATTACCGATATAATTGGAAAGAGCAGAAAGGTAAAAAAGAATGATAATTTTTTTATTTTAAAAAATCTAAAATTTCTTAAAAATTTGCAAAAGATATATATCTACAAGTATTACATAAATAATTAAAGAATAAAAAGAGTAATATGGTAACTCTCGGTAATCATAATCAATTAGTGATTGTGTAGAAAGTATCCCAATATAAATTTTTAGACTCGATTATTTATTTTAAAACATAAAAAAATAAAACTAAAAGAATCTGATAATACTTTTTGGCTGAAGAATTTTATGAAAAAATAACAGAAAAAATTAAGATAAAAAATAATTTAACAAAAGGAAAAAAAGGGACAAAATATTTTGGACGAAGAAATTTTAGTAAAAATAATAAAATAAAGAAAAATAAAATTAAAAAATTAAAAAAGAAGAAGATAAAATAATGTAAAAAGGAGTGAGGAGGTTACTGCTAGAAAGAATAAAAAAGAATAAAAAATTAAAAAGAGAAAAGAAAAAAATGAATAAGAGTTCATATTTTATCAGAAAGAAAACAAAACAAAGTGAAAAAAATAACAACCAAATACGAAAAAAATAAAACGACAAAAAAAAGAAGTGAAAAAGAATAAAGAAAAAAGGAGAAGGACCTTTGGTGAAACCTATGCATAGAAAGGAGGGGGCAACATGGTCTTAAAATCTTCAAAAGGGGTATATTTTATCTTTTCTAAAAAAAGGGAGCATTTTGATCATTAAGTCTTTAAAAAGAGCTATAAGTGTCATTTTCTCTAGTTTTAATGGCTACAAAGTTGGCCCTTTAAGGACTCCCTATATATATTTTTTCATTAACTGCACTATTTAAATTTTTTTTTCTACCTCAAATCATATGCTTATGAACTATTATAGTAAAAATAGTACGGTTAGACAATTTTCGGACTGGTCATTCAAAAATAGCCAGGTTTGCAAAGTCATTGAAAAATAGTCACTATTTTGCTGCAACAAGGACCGGTTTAGCATAATATCCTGGAGATCGGTGCACATGTGTATGAACGTCCAGCATATTATGCTGGAACTCCAACGCACGAAAAATTCCAACATAATATACGGGAGATTGGAGCACATGTGTATGAACTTCCAGCATATTATATTGGACCGGTATATTATACTGGAACTCCAGTATATTATGCTGAAGTTCTAATATACTTATGCTGGAACTCCATTATAATATACTGGAGTTCCAGTATATTATGCTGGAGTATTTTCCGGATTTTGAATAGTATTTTCGTACAGATTTATTCATGAAAAGTGGCTAAATTTCGATTACCTTTGAAACTGCGGCTATTTGTTTAATGACCACTTGTAAATCTGGCTATTTTTGAATTTCTCCCACTATTATAGAACTGTTGGGACGAAGGGCCTCGTTGTAGGCCTCAAAGCCCAATAAACTATCAACAGAAGGACATTCACTTGAAAATTTTGCCGTCTAATCTTTATGCAGTACTGGAAAAATCGATTGTTTCTGGTTCAATATTCTCCACATATGACATTATACAAGTTTTTACAGTTTTGAACCAAGAAATTTAGTGAAGATATGTCCATTCCTAATTCCTTGTTCTTAAAATGTAGTTCAGATCTTTAGTTAAGTATTTATCAGTATCCTCACTTCTTATTGTGTTGAAGCTATGAGATTTGAAGTTTGATTACGAGGAACAATACCCATCTCTAATTTCTGCTTATTATAAACATTGATGTTTCTGAAATTTGCGGTGTTTTATTTTTGGAATGTCCAATTTGATTCGAATACATTACCATAAATGATGAGAAAGCTAAATTATTAAGGTTGTATAAAGTATTTGCAGTCCTGAAATAGGGGGAAAAAAGAAGAGAAAAAACTGACTACATGAGGTTGGATGAAATTGCAATTATTAAACGGTAACTCTATTAAATAGTTATTTGTAGGGGTGGGTGCCTTCGGGCAATTCGGATTGAATATGAGAATTTCGATTTGAATTTTTGATCTTCGGATTGAAGAAATGACAATCCAAATCCAATTTAACTAAATTCGATTGGATCTAATTTTTTAAGTTCGATTTCATATTAATCGGTTTGGATGTTATGGATTTTCTGCTTTGAGCGCATAAGTTGAGATGTTTCTACTTTTTACAAAAATAAATATCCAAATGAAGTACTCATGTTAAATTGCCTGAAAAGTTCCTCATTCTTGCCACAATCATCCAAATAAAGTATTCAAGTAATGAAAATTATTTTTTTTAAAAGTACAATAGAGACATTAATACGGCCGATAAGAAGTAGTAATAGCAAAATCATGTCCAAATAGAAAGTATTCTGTAACTTGGTAATTAATATTGAATGTAAGAGATAATCTATAATGGGTAGGGTATTGAACTTATTATTATTGATATATGGATAATTGACCAAATATAAAGTATAATAATTTCTGATTTTCGAATATCCAAAAATTTAAATTACCAAATCCAATATCCAATCCGAAATCCAAAAATTTTAAAAATTAAATTTAAAATCCAATCCATAATCTCAAAATCTAAACCAAAAATCCAAAAAAATTGAATTTCTAATTTGCCCAAATTATGCTCACGCGTAGTTATTAGGCCGTTTATTCCATAGTATGAACCCAAAAAGAATTATTTTCCTTTGGACGGAGCAGTTGTATTTGTATATGCCGAGTCAATATAGAAATGAGAATATTTTTATTGGATTTGCCATATCAATGCCGCAATGTTAGGGGACATGAGAAAGACGTGGTCCATACCAAAAAAAAGGTCCTCAAAACTCGAACAAGAAAACTAATCAAGACTTCTAGTTATCTTCGATTTTTTGGCCTTTATGGAACGATACAGAATTGCATAGTAAATGAACTGTATTGTCTTATTATGTTTCTGATGATTCTAAGTGTCCAACTTAAATAAAAAAGTGATACACTTAAACATTTTCCTCCTACATATTTGCTGCAGATAGGATTGGAGAAGAAAAGATACGAGAGAAAAAAGGCCATTTGACATGAATGCAAACTTGCATCTACGATCTAACAAATACAATCATTAGGTGCCGTTTGATTATTGGGCTAAGAATTCTGTTCTTGGTATAAAATTTAGGATTATGTTATAAATATATTATATTATGAATGTTTATTTGATACTCCGTTGTAAATAAGCTTCCTGAAGAAGCTTATTCATATGGGACTCTGTCGTAAACATGTTTATCTATTTAGTACTCTATTGGAAATAAGCCTCATGAAGAAGCTTATCTTTGGATACTCCATTATGGATAAACATTACCCCATAGTGGACGATTATCCATACCTAGTACAATAAGCTTATCCTTTCAGTACTCAGTTGTAGATAAATATTACTATCGGTAGAAGATTATTCATACCTGGTACAATGAGCTTATCTTTTTGGTACTCCGTTATGGATAAACATTATCTTCGGTAGAAGATTATCCATACCTGGTATAATGAGCTTATCCTTTCGGTACTCCGTTATGGATAAACATTACCCTCGGTAGAAGATTATCTATATCTGGTACAGTAGCAGCTTACACAACAGCTTGCAGTAACAACTTACACAACAACTTCCTTTCTTCTATAAATAGAGGAGATTTCAGTTCATTATGTACATAAGTTTGAAGTCGAATAACATATCAGTTTCTCTCTATACTTGTCTTTACTTTACAGTCTTTATTTTATAATACGTTATCAGCACGAGAATCTGCCATCTCGAGCAAATACTTTGAAAGTATCTGAGGTACAAACTTTCTTTTCCTATATAATGTTAAAACTTTCTAAACTTGAATTTGTAGCCCTGGATATATCGGGCAAAAGCTACATGTCTTGGGTGCTTGATGCTGAAATTCATCTTGATGCGATGGGTCTGGAAGACACCATCAAGGATAAAAATCAGACATCAAACCAAGACCGTGCCAAAACAATGATATTCCTAAGACATCACCTTGATAAGGGCCTGAAAATGGAATATCTCACTATTAAAGATCCAGTCATACTGTGGAATAATTTGAAAGATAGATATGATCACCTGAAAATGGTCGTTCTTCCACAGACAGGTTATGATTGGACTCATCTAAGGCTACAAGATTTTAAATCTATAAGTGAGTATAATTCTGCTATGTTCAGAATTATTTCCCAATTGAAATTATGTGGTGATAATATTACTGATTATGATATGTTGGAGAAATTTTTTATCACTTTTCACGCCTCGAATATGCTCCTGCAACATCAATATCGAGAGATGGGATTTAAAAAGTATTCTGAACTTATCTCACATCTTCTTATAGCCGAGCAACATATGGGCTATTAATGAAAACCCATGAAAGCCAACCTACTGGTTCTTGTCCATTCCCTGAAGTGAATGCGACGAACTTCCACCAAACTACACGTGGAAGAAGTTGTGGCCCCAGTCGTGGTCATGGCTGTGGTCGGGGAAGAAACTCTAATCATGATAATAATAATAATGCACCGAAGAACCCTTCTCGCCACCAGCAGTGGAAAAGTAAGGAACAAAAGCATGACGCGGTGCAAACACCAAATGCATAAAATACATGCTATAGATGTAGAGGAAAAGGGCACTAGTCATGTACCTGTCATACGCCAAAGCACCTGGTTGAGCTTTATCAAACCTCCCTGAAGAAGACACAGAAAAATGCTGAAACAAATTTTATTTCTGAACATAATTTAGACTTCATGTATTTGGATGTAGCTGATTACTTTGCACTCCCAGAGGAGAAACAAGTCATGAATCGGTGGTAAATCTATAGAAATGTAAATATTTTAATTTTTGTTGTTTGTAATAGATAGTATGGTTATATAATTATTGTACATAAATAAAATTATACTTTGATAATGATGTTTACTATAATATATTTTATTTATGTCATTTTGAAGAATATGAATAATCCTCAAATTATGTTTGGATCAAAGACAAATCATGAAGATATTTGTGTTATAGATAGTGGAACAACTCATGCCACATTCAAGGATCAGAAATATTTTTCTTATTTGCATAAGAAAAAATCAAATATTTCAACAATTTCTGATAATATAAGTTTGATTGAAGGCTCCGGAAGAGCCATTATATTTCTTCTAAGGGAACAAAATTTATTATAGACAACGCATTGTTCTCCTCCAAGTCCCAAAGAATATTTTTGGCCAGAAATGCATTATAGAAAAGTTACCGACTTTATCTTCTGGCTTATACTATTCAAAAATTAGTACAATTAAAGCACACTCTATCGTAAACCAGAAGTTTACGGATTCAAATACTTTTGTGCTTTGGCATGCCCGTTTGGGCTATCCTGGATCAATAATGATGAGACGAATCACTGAAAATTCGAATGGGCATCCATTAAAGAATCTGAAGATTCTTACAAATGATGAATTTTTTTGTGATGCTTGTTATCAAGGTAAAATGATCACTAGACCATCACCAATGAAGGTTGGCATTGAATCCCCTGCCTTTTTAGAGCGTATACATGGGGATATATGTGGATCTATTCACCCACCAAGTAGGTTGTTTAGATATTTTATGATCCTAATAGATGCATCTTCAAGATGGTCTCATGTGTGCCTACTATGATCTCGCAACCTGGCGTTTGCAAATCTATTAGCCCAAATAATTCGATTAAGGGAATAATTCCCAGATTATCCTATAAAGGCTATTCGCCTTGATAATGCTGGAGAATTCTCATCTCAAGATTTTGATGATTATTGTCTATCAATTGGGATAAAAGTTGAACATCCTGTAGCTTTTATGTTCATACTCAAAATGGCCTTGCAGAGTCATTTATTAAACGCATGCAATTGATAACAAAATCACTACTTATGAAAACAAAATTGTCCATTACTGTTTGGGACCATGCTATCTTGCATTCAATATCACTTATACATCTAAGACCGACACATTATAATAAATATTCTCTGTCACAATTAGTTTTTGGTCATGAATCAAATACTGCCCATCTATGAATTTTGGTATGTGTTATATATGTGCCAGTAGCACCACCACAACGCAGTAAGATGGGGCCACAGAGAAGGAAAGGAATATGTGTTGGGTTTGAATCACCCTCTATTATTCGCTATCTTGAACCATTGACAAGAGATTTATTTACTGCTCGATTTGCAGATTGTCGGTTTGATGAAATAATTTTCCTATAATTAGGGGGAGAGAAAAAGGAAATCAAAAGAGAGATTGTATGGAAAGTTTCATCATTATCTCACTTTGATCCACGTACCCTCATATGTAATCAAAAGGTCCAGAAGATCATCCTTTTACAAAATATAGCAAATCAAATGTCAGACGCATTTACTGATTTGAAAAGGATAACTAAGTCACATATCCTTACAGAGAATGTACCTATCCGAATTGATGTCCCAGTAAGACCATCTACTAGCATGAGAGCTAGTAAACCTAAAGCACACACTAAGCGTGGTAGGCCTTTGGGTTCTAAGGATCGAAATCCTCGGAAAAAAAATCGACAAATGATCAAAATGATACAATGAAGGGATCTCCTGAAGAGACCCAAGATCTAGTTAGTTCTGAGATTCCTGAAAAAATCAATGAAACCTAAAGCTCAAGTGAGTGAGGAACTTTTAATAAGTTCTACTGGTGATGGAATTAATTTAAATCGATTTGAAATAATGGTAGATAATATTTTTGCACATAATGTTGCTCTTAATATTATGCAAGATAGTGAGGATCTTGAACCCCGATCTGTCGAAGAATGTCGATAAAGATTTGATTGGCTAAAATGGCAAGAGGCAATTCAATTGGAATTGAAGTCACTTGCTAAAAGAGAGGTCTTTGGACCCATAGTCCAAACACCTGCTGCTATAAAGCCAGTTGGTCAAAAATGGGTTTTTGTGCGAAAAAGGAATGATAAAAATGAAGTTGAAAGATACAAAGCTCGCCTTGTTGCACAAGGATTCTCACAACGATCTGGAGTCGATTTTGATGAAACATATTCACCTGTTATGGATGCCATAATATTTTGATATCTCATCAGTTTAACACTACATGAAAAGCTTGAAATACATCTGATGGATGTAGTTACAGCTTATATGTACGGTTCACTTGATAATGAAATTTATATGAAAATTTCTGAAGGATTCCTGAAGCAAATTCAAAATCTCGGGAAGTGTATTCAATCAGATTACAAAGATTTTTGTACGGTTTAAAGAAATCTGGGAGCATGTGGTATAATCATCTCAGTGAATATTTGCTGAAAGAGGGTTACGTAAATAATGTTATTTGTCCATGTATTTTTATAAAGAAAATGACATCAAAATTTGTTATAATTGCAGTTTATGTTGATGACATAAATCTTGTTGGAACTCCAGAAGAGCTCCAAAAGGCAATTGAATATCTTAAGAAAGAATTTGAGATGAAAGATCTAAGAAAGACAAAACTTTGTCTTGGTTTGCAAATTGAACATCTAGCAGACGAGATCTTTATCCATCAATTCGCCTATACAAAAAGGATATTAAAACGCTTTTACATGGACAAAGCGCACCCATTGAGTACACCAATGGTTGTTCGATCACTTGAAGTGAATAAGGATTTGTTCCGACCTCCAAAAAATAATGAGGAACTCCTTGGTCCTGAAGTACCCTATCTCAGTGCAATTGGTGCACTGATGTATCTTGCTAATGCTACAAGGCCTGATATAGCATTTTCTATTAATTTACTTGCAAGATATAGTTCTTATCCTACACGGAGACATTGGAACGTGATTAAACATATATTGCGATATTTAAAGGGAACTCTTGATATAGATTTGTTTTATACTAACAAAGATAGTGCAGATCTTGTTGGTTATGCAGATGCAGGTTATTTATCTGATCTCCATAAAGCTCGATCTCAAACCGGGTACGTGTTTGCATATGGAGGTACTGTCATATCATGGCGCTCCATAAAGAAATCTATTGTTGCTAGTTCTTCAAATCATGCCGAGATAATAGCTATTCATGAAACAAGTAGGGAATGCGTATAGTTGAGATCAATAATTCATTTTATTCGAGAAAAATATGGTTTGGAATGTGAGAAAAGACCCACAATTTTATACAAAGACAATGCTGCATGCATAGCCCAACTGAAGGGAGGATTTATAAAAGGAGATAAAACGAAACACATTTCACCAAAATTATTCTACACACATTATCTTCAGAAAAATGGTGACATTGATGTACAGCAAATCCATTCAAGTGATAATCCAACAGATTTATTCACTAAATTTTTGCCAACTTCAACTTTTGAGAAGATGGTATACAAGATTGGAATGCGCAGACTCAAATATTTGAAACAAGGTTTTCATCAGGGGGAGTATAATACGTGATGCACTCTTTTTTCCTTACTAAAGTTTTTTCCCACAGTGTTTTCCTTATAAGGTTTTTAATGAGGCACCTAGCAATGCGTATTACTAAAACTGTGTACTCTTTTTCCTTCACTAGAATTTTTTCCCATGGGGTTTTTCCTAGTAAGGTTTTAATGAGGCACATTATCTTTTAAACATCCAAGGGGGAGTGTTATAAATATATTATATTATGGATGTTTATTTGATACTCCGTTGTAAATAAGCTTCCCGAAGAAGCTTATCTATATGGTACTCCTCCGTAAACATATTTATCTATTTGTACTCTATTGGAAATAAGCCTCTTGAAGAAGCTTATCCTTTCAGTACTCCGTTGTAGATAAACATTACTACCGGCAGAAGATTATCCATATCTGATACAATGAGCTTATTCATTCGGTATTCTGTTATGGATAAACATTACCCTCGGTAGAAAATTATACATACCTGGTACAATGAGCTTATCCTTTCGATACTCCATTATCCATACCTGGTACAATGAGTTTATCCTTTCGGTACTTCGTTATGGATAAACATTATCCTTGGCAAAAAATTATCTATACCTGGTACAGTAGCAGCTTACACAGCAGCTTGCAGTAGCAGCTTACACAGCAGCTTGCAGTAGCAGCTTACACAACAACTTCCTTTCTTCTATAAATAGAGGAGATTTCAGTTCATTATTTACATAAGTTTGAAGTCGAATAATATATCAGTTTCTCTCTATACTTGTCTTTACTTTACAGTCTTTATTTTATAAGAGATTGTGTTTACTCAGTATTTAGTGACTAATATTAGCTAGTTTAAATATACATTTATAATTAAATTTTGGTATTATCTCATTTGATGTGTAATAAATAATACTAGAATAAGCTATACATGAATAAATATGAGTATGTTATCCCCTCAAAGTCCTCCTTTTCATTGTCATCACTGAAATATACTTTGTAAGGATCATATAGACAGAAGTAGATATCAAATTGATAACTTTATCTTGTCCACCAAAGATACAAATACAGTAGTCGAAAAAATTGAATTGTTAAAAAATGTACCTCACACGTGGCTAATATAGGAGTCAAATATTGAAGACCGGAGAACTAATCCCTGCAATCTCCTTATTCATACCAGACAAGGGCAGGGACTCCTGGGTATATGGGATTTACTATTAATTACGTTCTGTTGTTACGCCTCAGCTAGGATTCACAATTACAACAGGCAACGGAGAGATTAGGAACGATGATAACTAACCTATCTTATAAGTATCCCCTTTCCCGACAGTTTGATTCTCGACACTTTACTGAAATTCTATCAAATTTATTGTTCACTTTATCGTTGTTGATCATCAATCCGTCTGGATCAAGAATAAGAATCTCTTCTCTTATTCTTTACTCATCTCGTTCAATTGTTTAAGCTGTCAATCTCATTACATTATTTTTGTTATCGATAAGGAATCAATTACTTTAATCTAACTAGATTGCTTTTAGGTTATATAATTTGAGGCCTACCGTCGGGCCCAAGCAATTGTATAATTGTTCCAAAAATTTCTGATTGTATAATTGTATAATCTCTATATTTTAGAGAGATTTTAGGGTTTGTTACTTGATGCCTACGTTACTTTTTCCCTATAAATAGAGGGAGAAGTTCTATTCCATTGTAATTGATCCCAAACTCAATAAGAATTCTCTCCTTCTACTTTTCTCTGCAATACTCTTCTTTTTTTATTGTTGCATACGTACGAGACTCTAAGCAATTGAGTAGACGCTTTGGGATTAAGCATAATGATTGTCAATTGTTCCATGAACTCCCTTCATAATTAAATTCTGGATTTAAGGTAATTAATTATTTTACTTTATTTTTCTTGAAATTCTATAATTTGATTTTAAATACAAGCATAGACAATAAACTTTGATTATAACTCTAATAGAGTTTGCAAGAAATTATAACCACCCGATATGTCTATGTCTTGTCATGATCAAATTCATGTATGATTGTGGGCAAAGAAATGGAAAACCCGTCCCATTGAATTTGCTTTATTCTCGTTCCCTTAAGAGAATGTGATAAGTTTGAAAGAAGATAAAATTATTATCGTGAAGGTATCAATGGATATGGTCATGGTAATAGATAAAATTATCACTACAAAAAAAAATAGTGTTTAGCGACGGAATTTAGCGACAAGAGATAATCCTTAGCTACATAACGACGGATTTAGCAACACATTTTGTATTTTGTCGCCAAATAAGCTACCAAAAGAATTTGTATCAAATATAGCGACAGATTCACGACAAAAACTAATATTCGTCGCTAAATATTACCGCTTTATTTTACCTACAAAATTAGCGACGAAAATGTGGCGACAAAAATTATTACAATCTAGCGACGGATTTAACGTCAAAACCTCCGTCGCTGCATTCATTTTATTTATCGAGACATTACAAAGGTGATTGCGACAAAATTTCCGTCGCTAGTTTCTTTAAGATAAAGCTTCATTTAGGTAATATTAGCGACAAAATTTTGTTCCGTCGCTAGATCCGTTGCTAAAATCTAATTCCAAAAATTTCATTAGTTATTTTTAGGGACAGAATTCAATCCATCGCTAATTCCGTCGCTAATGTTCTGTCTAAAGATAGGTAACTTGGTCAAAAGAGAATCTTTCGAACAATTAGGGCAAACACCCCTTTCTCTCCTCCCTATCAGACTCCTTCACTACTCTCTAAAAATATGAATTTTTTTCTTCAAATACAAAAAATTGGACATGAATCTAGGGTTATTTGAAGTCGTATGTTGCTGCTCTGCAAAATTCTCAGGCGAATGGGTAAGCTTCTTTGTGATTTCATTCCTGTCTTGTAGATCTGGGCGAGAATCATTGTTCAACTTTTCTAAACTGAAGTCAGGTTCAATTTTTTGTGAGAGGTTCAATTTTCATTCCTGTGAGAGGTTCAATTTCCTGTTAATAGAAAGTGCTGAATGTTCTTTGTTGTTCATTACTTTCTTACCTCTTAAAATTTTCTGAAATTTTGAGCTTGTGAGTTCTGTTGGTTAAATTGTTTGTTCATCTCTGTATTTTGAGCTGAAAATTCTAAATCGTGAGATAATTTTTTGTACCATGTGCCTCTTAACTGAGACTACTTTACTGAGAGTACTTGATGAAATCTGAAGTATTTTCTAGTATTCTGATTGTTTATGTCATATTGCCTAAATGAGTGCTTCAATCTCAAATGTTTTCTTGTGACCTGATATATTATCTTGTATTGCCTATGTTTTTCTTGACTGAGTTCTTTGAATGTTATAATTTTTATATGATTTGAGGCATTATCTTGGACTCTATGTTTTAAAAAGCTTGTGATAATTGGTTGAGTCTGTTTGACCAGACTGTTTGGTTGAGTCTGTTTGGCTAGACTGTTTGGTTGAACATTAAGTTGAATATTTTTGTTCAAACCTCTATGGAGGAACTAAGATCAGGGGCCATTGACCTTTGCTGTGGATTCAACTTCACTACAAGGGGTCCGCTCCCTGGTTCAAGTACTGCTTGGGCCCTAGAGTGTTGTTGCATGCACCACCACAAGCTCTTGTAATTTCAGTGGTTTTCCTAGTTCTAATATGGGTGATGTTCATAGCATTACTATCTTTTTATGTGTAGTTTTTCTCTTTACATCTTCTAGCCAGTCCCATGCCAATGAGTTGAGAATCATAGCAGATTCCATTTGCATCCAAATACCTGATCACCATCATGAGTACAAATATTACCAACACTTGTTCACCAACATGTATTGCAGCAAAGCATTTGTGTCCCAACTACCATCTGGTACAGAGTAGCCACTTTTTGTCTTATATGTATAATATAATTTTCTGGCAAAGGGGGTCGTAAACCTCCTTCCGCCCCTGGCTGTGTTGTACATACACTTGGGACCTTTGCTATTTGAGGGCTAAAATTTACCTTTTTAGTCCTTGATTTTGTCTTGTAGAGGAGAATCAAGAATCTGAGACTGTACATATATGCGGATAATGAGTTCTTCCGATCCTATATATGCAAATGAAATAAAAGTTCAGCTAGCAAGAAGGAATCTCTTGTACTTATTTAGAGTTTTGTTTATAAAAAAGCATATGTATAAAGTTTGTTGCTTATCTTATATGAATCTTATGTTAACTGCATATTTGGTGTTTGGAATCAGTACTGAAGAAATGTGTTTTAAGCATCTTTTTTATTTTATGCTTTATAGATATGGATCTTGAAACAAATTTGACCTTATAATATGCAATTTGATGGAAGTTTGTATTAAAGCAGCTGGTTTAATTTAGTATCACTTTTCTCTTCTTTTATTGATATGAAATATCGTACAGCTTTGAAATACGTTTCTTGAGTACTTTGGAATATTTACCTAAGACATTCATTGTAATTTTTAAGGGGGTATATTATTAGGCTATTAGCATATGCTTTAGAATTTAGCTTTTTTTTATTAAGCAGCAACTAAAGGACCAGAAGACATGTTGATTTGGAACTTTACGAGTTGCAAATCAACTACATACTCTTAATTAAAGAAAATAATTAGAGAACAAAGTTTTTATAGAATGGTAATTGTCTCTTTATACTTAATTCCTTCCCCTTGAAACAAGTTTGTCTGCCTAATCTCAACTTTTCTGCCCCACTTGTACTGATATTGGTGGGGATCTCTTTTCTTATTTAATATATTTAGACAACTTTTCTATGAAGCAAGAGAGTGCAGAAAAGTTTGTTCAGTTTAGTTTTGTTTTTCCAGTTGTCTAATTAAGTCTTTTTTTTGCCTTTTCATGAAGAATTTGTAAACCCAAATTCCTTTTAGTTTTGGATTGTGAAGATTTTTGTCCTACTTTTGCATTTGCTATACATTAATTTATTTTCCCTTTGTTTGAAAATTTTCTTTGCAGGTCGACAAGAATTTACGTGGTAAAAGTTCTCGAAAAGATTCAGTTTTTATTAGACGTCTCCGTGCTTGATCCAAAAGACATTTCTGGGTCTGGTGAGTTCTCATGTCCTTGTAATCCTCAATATATAGCATTTCATTTGTCTATTTAAGGTTCTTATTTTGGTCAAAGAAAGGAACTGAGCATTCCAAGATGTGTTTTCATTCCAAGATTGGGGTGTTAGTAATTCTCAGCTTATTCTGATGTCAACTTGTTGTTCATTTTAGAAAGCATTCTGATGTCTTATTAAATAAAGAACTCTAAGGTCTTGTTTATTTTAATATTAAATAGGAACATGGACAATCTAGAGCGTGATTGGATGTACAAAAGGTTGGATGGCCGAGGGGGTATTAATTTAAGTTTCATAACTGGTGTGAACAAGTTTCTCCAGTTTGCTTATTCTCAGCGCAATCGCATGAGTGGTGACAATATTAGATGTCCCTGTAAAAAATGTCACAACATTAAATACATGGATGTTGAAACTGTTGAATTGCACCTTTATCAGTATGGATTTGTTGAGAAATCTAAATGGTATAGTACCCTTCTAGCTTACGTTGTATTGTGCCTCTTTTTACATTAGTCTGACTCTTTTTTGTAGTAGTATAATAATGTTTATTATCAACTTAATAGTGTTACCTGATTAAACAAGGAAAGGCTTAGTCATTTAACTGAAGAAATCTTATGGTTAACTTTATGTTATTTAGATTTCTGTATGTTCTTCATTTCGATTGTTTTTTTAATATTAGTAAAAAAGTGGACATCTGATTCTTTATTTTTCTTAATGTTTGTACATCTGATAGTGCCATTACTAACATTAAAATAGTCATCCTCAATTAAAGCTATTCTGTTTTATTCTAATAAATTTCTGCTGTTAATAGTTGAACTTTTTGTTCTTGCTTCTGTTAATGGTTCATTTATTTTCATGTACTTAGTTATTCTGTTGCTCTTATATGAGCTCATAAACACATTTTCATACAAGACATTCTCACTTTCTTTTTATACTGCTCCGGTTAAGTTGGAGCAGCCCATTGCAGGCCAAGAAAAGGAGCAATTGGAAGAGATTTTCACTTTAAATTTATACTACTAAGGTTATTTTTATAGTGCCCTTACTAGCATTAAAATAGTCTCTTTGTATCAATTTATAGTCTCTTTGCATTGTTTCATATCCTTCTTTTATTTATTTATTTTGTAGATATGCCTCGAGGTAGAGGCGAGGTAGCGCAGGCCGTGTAGGTAAATCTTCAGTTAGGGGTAATTTTGCTACTCATAAAAATATGCCTACTATTCCCATTCCCACAATCAATCCTCAACAAGGTGGTACGAGTTCCTCAGGTGGACCGGATCACATCAATCAAGTTCAAACATTAGGTCCTAGTAGTACGCCACCTATTCAAACATCTGGCCATGGTAGTACCCCAACTATTAATTTGGAACCATCTCCAAATACCCCTAATCAGAGCAACACAATAGGCGAGGGTACATCTTCTCAAAGCAACATAATAGGCGAAATCGAGTGTAGCAGTACCCGCCGGCCGCGGCCGCTTCTTACTATTTCTCCTACAGGGTTAGTCAATACTTGTATTATTAATTTTGGTATATTATTATTGATACATAGTATTCCTTTAAATAATGTCTTCTAATTTGTTCAGGTTAGAGCCTTCATTTGAATGCTCTGAGTTTATAACTAAGTCTTTCAAGAATGAACTTGATCCTAATGGATTCAACTGGAAAAGCATCTCAAATGAGTTAAAAAAAATTTATTTTGGAGAATTCAAGGTATAATCCATCGCAATTAGATTTAGAAAGTATATTAACTTTTATATGTAACTTATTAATGTTATTACTTTATAAAATTATTTTAGAAGGCTTTCTACTGGGATTCTTCAATTGATAGTGCGGTGCGGATCCAATGG
The DNA here is from genome assembly GCF_000393655.2 of Nicotiana sylvestris. NCBI lineage: Eukaryota > Viridiplantae > Streptophyta > Magnoliopsida > Solanales > Solanaceae > Nicotiana > Nicotiana sylvestris. Next base: position 89,472,454 of record NC_091057.1, on the reverse strand, counting down.
GAGCGTAGGGCAGCAAAAAGATATAGTGATTTTGTTAGCAAACTAAAAGCAAATATGGTGCAACCGGACACTATTCCAAATAATGTGTAGAAAAGTTGGTTGAGACTTTGGAAAGATCCTAAGTGTTTTGAAAAGTCAGAAATAAATGCAAAAAATCATTGTGGTGGGAGCGAAATTGCCACTGGGACTCACACAGGTGGCTCTATCAGTATTGGGAGTATCGCAAGAGACTTGTAAGTGTATTTAAAATATCTGAACCTTTAACCTTCTATGTATACCATTACAATAATTTGGTGCTTGTTTTTGCTATTGATAGACTTGTAAGAGACTTGTTTTGCTATTGATAGTATACATACCTTTAGTTCGAGTTTGTATTACTGCTTTGTTGAATCAACTGGTAGAGATGTGATTCTTAGAGAACAATATAGAAGCAATTGTTTATGGGTTTTCGACCCCATTGTTTATGGGTTTTGTTCTGGGCTTGTGAAATCTGCTAACTTTTGTATGTGGAAGCCATCCTCACCTTTCTTAAGTCTACCTCTTTCTCACCACAGCTGTAAATGACATCAAAATAAAATCCTTTTTTGGTTTGCTGTATATAACAACTGTCTGTGAAATAGAGAAAAAGCTGGCATAAAAGGGACTTTACAGCTCAAATAGACATAGATTGTCGTTGTACCTATATTGAACCTGCAATGCAGTCTGGAAACCAAATTTCTCATACAAAGCTCCATATGTTTCCAGGTCTTCCTCAGAGAACCGTCTTTGCATGCTGTGACCTGGAAATAATTTATGTGACTTTGTTGTATGTTGTTGCCTTCTGTTGATTTCGAAAGCTTCGCCGTCTTTGCATACTACTACTTTGTATTCACCCATATTTGCAAGTATTAGTTTCTCTCTATTGCTGACTATTGCTGAAGTTGAACCCATGTTTCAGGTCTTCTCTAGTTGTTCTGTTTCCCTGACTTTAGCTTTAGCATGCATATGTGCCTTTTTCAATGTTTCCTTGCTTCTCTTCTTCATATGTGACTGAAATAAATAGGCACAAAAGATTAGCTAAAACTCTTAAATACATTTTCCATATTCTGTGCCTCTTGGCTATAATAATCAGCATACATAATCCCCTTGTTCTACTAGATACATAAGAGGAACAAAATTATTTACCCAACTCTTTTCTTTTTTAATGGTCTTAGCCTAGTTATACAACAATGTTTTGCAACTCTACCATCATAGGTTCAGTCTAACAAGCTGCATCATTTTGGCCTTTCTAGTGTTTTGGAATTTTGCTTGCTTTCTGGATATCTCTTAATGAATTACTGATACTTATTTTGGCAATTCCTCAATGGGGTCATTTGATGGTCAGTTTCATTGGTTACTTGTCCTACCATGAATAATTTCATTGGTTACTTGTCCTCCATGTAGTTCCACATATAGTTGTAATCCCTGACTAGAATGTGGATTGTTTCTAGAGTATTATTGCTGCCATTAGTTCCAAATTTCCCAATTATACCCTTTAGTTGCTCTATCTTCTTAATTGAATAGCTTTTGTGTAGGCTGTTATAAAGGGTCGAGATCCAACACCAAGTGAGTTGCATTTACACGTCCATACACATGGTAATGATGGAACATCTTTTATTGCTGAGAAATCCCGAATCGTACATGTAAGATAACTTTTTAATTGACTTTACTTTCATATAGTTTTTTCATTTTGTAAATTGAATGTTCTTATTAACTCTTCTACAGGAAAAATATCAGGAGATATTACAACAATAAACACAAACTCAATATGATATTGATCAGTGTAAAGCATATTATCAAGCCGCGGGAGGAGAAAAGAAAAGAAGAGTATATGGTCTTGGATCACAACAAAATGCTACTACGGGCCAAATCTTCATGGCTCTTTTGGATCTGATGCTACATCGTCAGCAACACCTCCAAATTCTCAATCAACACCGACAGGGAATCTGGATGAGTTAGTGATGCGATTGATTCTTGCACTGACAGATCATATAGTTCCTGTAATCGTTGAGCGGGCGCGAATTAGTTTCCTTATCCTCGCATCAGCCAAATACTGATCTGGCACCTATAGTTCCAACATCTTCTACTGCTGCTAACATTGATGAGGTTCATGCATTGGGTTCTGATGATGACCGTAACTCTCCAGCCTAGCATAGTTAGCTTACTTTGTTTGGACATTATTGTTGGTCCTTGTGGATTTTTTGTACTTAATGATACTGTTATATGCATTATGCTATATATTTTGGATCTTGTTGAATATATTGTTAATTTATATTAATATCAGTGACTTTTTATTAAGTGTATTTAATAGCTTTTATGTAATATGCTTGAACAGAGTACATTTAAAATAATAAATAAAAAGAATTTTAAAAATCAGCAACGGATACGTTCCATAGCTAAAATTATCGCATAAAATTAAATCTTGCGACGAATTGGCGACAAAAGATTTTTATTGCAAAAAGCAGGGACAATTAGCTATAACACGGCTAGCGACAGACAATTTCGTCGCTATAAGAACAAACGATGAATTTTATTATGTATTGCAGCGATGAAAGGCGTCAAAATAGCGATAGAAACAAGCTATATAGCGACAGATAGTTCCCTCGCTAAAATTTGCTACAGAAACATGTCGTCGCTAATCCGTCGCTAGTTCTGCAATAATTTGGTATTTTTCGTCGCTATAAGCCTAGCAACGAGCATTTTAGGGACCAACTTGAATCCGTCGCTGAACAACTTTAGCGACAGAACACATTGATTTAGCGACGGAATGTGGCCGTCGCTAAACGTTGTTTTTTTTTGTAGTGTATATTCATCATCATTGTGGTAATGATAATAATAAGAATTCTCAAAATAATCTTTCACTCTATGAAAATAATATTTGTCATCGATTTGATATGAGATTTTGTAAATCACATATAGATGATTATGATCCATTCATGATTTGAATGTGACAATATGTGATTTATGAATACATATTCATTCTTGGAAGAATATGAACGTGCTAGTGGTAGTGAATATACCACACTCACCTCTAGAGGGAGGTTTGATATGAAATAAGAAAATAATGTCATTATTATGACATGAATGATCACGTACCTATTGTACGCCAAAATATTTTGGCAATGTGATTATTAAAGGACAACAGTGATGCAAAAAAACAGATCTTGTATATAATTTTGATAATTACCATAACGGTATAACTTTCTCTTTGAAAGAGATATTCACCATATGGATGTTAATGAATATGTGGTACTACAAAATTAAGTGAGAACTCTGCAAGAGCCAATTATACTATTTTGGAGAAACACAACTGATTACCAATAAGATATTGTGTTGTAGTAAGTCGCAAAGAAACTTATTCAGTTTCCAAAATATACGCGAAAACAGTTGATTATATTGAGACTATAAATAAAGGGAAGGTTTAATATCTTCTATTACTATAACTTGTAGCGGGGTAATATGTATGTGAAAAGTTACCCGCTTTATTCTTCATTTTTTACATAAATAAAAGAATGCCATAATAAAGTGAAAGTTTATTGATATAAAAACTCATATCATAATAAACTTGAAGTTTATTGATAATTGCACACGTCATGGTGTAAAGCTGAAGTTTATCAATATTGATAATTTATCTGGTTAGTATAATTGATTTAGCCATGTTAATTTAAGTATAATGTGCAAAAATAAAAGAGAATTCACATGGGTATATTGAAGAACTAGAAAGTTCTTTATGAATTCTCTTATAGTGCTTGTTCTTATTAATTAATAGACCAACTAAAATTGGGATTGAATCCCATGAATGCTGGAAATATCAAAGGTGAATTTGAGCCCATTCACCTCCCATGTATACCACATAAGATGCATCTATGACATAGTTAAATGTGTGATTATTATTAACCCGCAACCTGGTGTTTGCGAGGTAACTTGCTCAATAATTTAATTTCAAGCATAATTTCCAAATTTTCTATTCAAGACAGTTCATTTAGATAAGTTGGTTTACATCACAGTTAGTTTAGCAAAACGATTTACTGAGTGCCTCCACTTAATAACTAAACTATTGCTTACGAGAACAAAGTTGTCTATATTAGTTTGATATATGTTATATGCGAAAGTATATTACATTCTCTCCTCACAAGTGGTTCAGGTTCAGGGACCAAATAATTTTATCTTATTATTATTGATGTGCAGTGTATATTATTATTAACACCATAATGCACAAAGATGAATTCCCAAAATTGAGGAAGAAAGTTAGTTTTTCTAACATGAAGGGGAGACAAGATAAACAGTTGAGAAAAAGTTACGTGGAATGAATTATCATTTGTATATCTAAATCCTCAAATACGATAATATGAACTTGAAGTTCATAAAAAAATAATTCATATGTAATATATTGTAAAGCATGCCAGACGCATGTGTTGACCCAACGAAAGTAACTATATTCTTGCTACAAATGCTCCTATTAGAACAAGTCCTAGAAGGATAAAGTCTATGGTACGCTTAAAGCGTATAGACAAATCGGTTTAAATAAAATTCTTGACAAAGAAGATGAGAAAATGATCATAATAAGAAGGCAAGTGATCTAGAAAATTACATGACATAACACTTCATAAAATCTCAGGAGAGGTTCAGATACCGGAAGATATGAATGAAGAGATCTCTATGTTATGTCTTTATAAAAAATGTTGGAATCGATATAAAATGTTTGTCAATGACATCTATGATAGCACTAAGTATAGATGAGGATCTTAAGTTTGTCGATTACAGACACAAAAGTATTGGCCAAATAGAAAAGACACAATTCAAATAGAATTGGTTTCATATGAAAGACATGTAGTTTTGGTTGAGTTCGGTTGCATTCTTGGGTCATGTCGTATCAGCAGAGGGTATTCAAATGGATCCTAAGAAGATTGCGGCAGTCAAGGACTAGCCTAAACCCACATAAGCTACAGAGATCCGGAGTTTCTTAGGTTTGGCGGGTTATTACCGTCGGTTTATGGAAGGGTTTTCATCTATTGCAACCCCCAATGACCAGGTTGACCCAGAAGGGTGCTCGGTTCAGGTGGTCGGATGAGTGTGAGGCGAGTTTTCAGAATCTTAAGACAGCTTTGACTACGGTGACAGTGTTGGTTTTGCCCACAGGTTCAGGGCCATATATAGTGTATTGTGATGCATCGCGTATTGGACTTGGTGCGGTGTTGATGCAGAATGGTAAGGTTATTGCATATGCTTTGCGACAGTTGAAGATCCACGAGAAGAATTATCCAATTCATGATTTGGAGTTAGTAGCCATTATTCACGCGCTGAAAATTTGGAGGCATTATTTGTATGACGTGTCATGTGAGGTGTTCACGGATCACAAGAGTTTGCAATACTTGGCCAAGCAGAAGGAGCTAAATTTGAGGCAGAGGAAATGGTTGGAGTTGTTGAAAGACTATGATATTACCATTTTGTATCATCTGGGAAAGGCCAACGTAGTGGCCGATGCACTGAGTAGGAAGTCATCCAGTATGGGCAGCCTCACGTATATTCCAGTCGGTGAGAGACCGCTTGCTTTGAATGTTCAGGCTTTGGCCAATCAGTTCGTGAGGTTGGATGTTTATGAGCCTAGACATGTGCTAGCTTGCACAGTCGCTCGTTCTTCATTATTTGAGAGTATCCGAGATCGGCAGTATGATGATCCTCATTTGCTTGTCCTTAGAGACACAGTGCGACACGAAGGTGTCAAGCAGGTTACAGTTGGAGATGATGGAGTTTTAAGGATGCATGATCATATTTGTGTGCCTAATATGGATAGACTTCGTGAGTTGATTCTAGAGGAGGCCCATAGTTCCCGGTATTCTATTCACCCGGGCGCCGCTAAGATGTATCAGGACTTGCGACAGCATTACTGGTGGAGGCAGATGAAGAAGGATATCGTTGCATATGTGGCTCGATGTTTGAACTGTCAACAGGTAAAGTACGAGCATCCGAGACCTGGTGGGTTGTTTTAGAGGATTGAGCTTCCTGAGTGGAAGTGGGAGCATATCACTATGGACTTTATTGTTGGACTCCCACGGACTCAAAGGAAGTTCGATGCAATGTGGGTTATTGTTGATAGGCTGACTAAGTCAGCGTATTTCATTCCTGTGGTAGTCTTCTATTCTTCCTAGAGGTTAGTTGAGACCTATATTCGAGAGATTATACGTCTTCATAGTGTGCCTGTGTCTATTATTTCTGACCGAGATACACAATTTACCTCACATTTCTCGAGGGCAGTTCAGCGTGAGTTGGGCACACAGGTCGAGTTGAGCACAACATTTCATCCCCAGACTGACGGATAGTCCGAGTGTACTATTCAGAATTTAGAGGATATGCTCCGAGCTTGTGTTATGGACTTTGGAGGTTCGTAGGATCAGTTCTTGCCTTTACCAGAGTTTACCTACAATAACAGCTACCAGTCGAGCATTCAGATGGCTCCCTATGAGACACTATATGGTAGGCGGTGTCGGTCGCCGATTGGATGGTTTGAGCCGGGGAGGTTCGGTTGTTGTGGACAGATTTAGTCCAGGATTCCTTGGATAAGGTGAAGATTATTCAGGATAGGCTTTGTACAGCACAGTCCAGGCAGAAGAGTTATGCCGACCGTAAGGTTCGTGATGTGGCATTTATGGTCGGAGAGAGGGTGTTGCTCCGGGTGTCGCCCATGAAGGGCGTGATGATATTTGGGAAGAAGGGCAAGCTAAGCCCTAGGTTCATTGGTCCTTTCGAGATTCTTGATCGAGTGGGAGAGATGGCTTACAGACTTGTGTTGCTGCCGATTTTATCAGCTGTACACCTAGTGTTTCATGTGTGCATGCTTCAGAAGTATCACAGCACTCCATCCCACATGTTAGACTTCAGCACTGTCTAGTTGGACAAGGATCTGACCTATGAGGAGCAGCCGGTGGCCATTCTGGACCGGCAAGTTCGTCAGTTGAGATCGAAGAGTTACCCTTCTGTTCGTGTTCAGTGGAGAGGTCAGCCTGCCGAGCAGCTACCTGGGAGTTCGAGTCCGATATGCGGAGCCGATATCCCCATCTATTCCCCGACTCAGGTACTTCTTTTCTATATCCGTTCAAGATGAACGATTGTTTTAGAGGTGGAGGATGTGATGACCCAAAAGCTCATCACTTGATTTACAAGTAAATTCTTTGTTCTGAGGCCTTATAAGCCTCTTTTTATCTTACCTCGATTTGTGTGCATAGCCCGAGCATATATCTGGAACGCGTTTATGTGAAAATTTGATGAAAATGCTAATTTGGCCTTTAAAATTGAATTTAAGTTGACTTCGGTCAATATTTTGGGTAAACGAACCCGGACCCGTGATTTGACGGTCCCGGAGGGTCTGTAGAAAAATATGGGACTTGGGCGTATGTCCGGAATTGAATTTCGAGGTCCCAAGCCCGAGAAATGAATTTTTGAAGAAACTTATTTAACTGAAATTATAAGAGTTTTTGGAAATTTAAATGTGTTTGAATTTGATGGTATCGGGCCCGTATTTTAGTTCCAAATCCCGGTATAGGTCTTATATGGTATTTAAGTCGAGCCTGTAAAATTTGGTAAGAAACGGATTTGATATGACGTGAATCGGACCCCCGGCTGTTGAAATTTGAACTTAGTAGTTCTTCAGATATTTCTTTGATTTTGATGCTAAATTCGTGGTTAAAGATCTTAATCTGGCAATTTGATCCCATGAGTAAGTTCATATGATGTTTTTGAGTTATTATGCACGTTAGGTTTGGAGCCCCAAGGGCTCGGGTGAGTTTTGGATAGGCCATGGGATGTTTTTACACTTAGAAAAGTTGCAGGTTTTGCTATCTCAGGTGCTCAGTGATTTTGTTCTTTGCGTTCGCGTGGCTTCACAAGCGAACTCGTAAGGCAAGTTCCTCAGGTGTCAGTTTGTTCATCGTGAACGCGGGGCTCAGGACGCGAACACAAAGCTTGGGGAGAGTTACTTTTCGTGAACGCGGACCTGCTATCGCGAACGCGAAGACATTTTTGGCCGGGGACTGGGGGAAGGGATTTTGTTCTACACTAACACGGCCGCTTGACCGCAAATGTGAAGGACATCTGGGCCTGACCCATCGCAAACGCGATGTAGGCCTGCCCAGTTATTTTATACAGAACCAAAAATCGGGCAGAACCCATTTACTCCATATTTTCGAACTCCCAAGGCCTAGAGGCGATTTTCTTCACACAAATTCATCCCCAAAGTATTGGTAATCAATTCTAAACATTACTCTTTCAATTACCCAATGTTTTTCATCACTTTTTAATCAAAAATCAAGAGTTTTCATGGTAGAAATTAGGAATTTGGGTAGAGTTAGAGCTTTTTGAATAATTGGAATTTAGACCTCGTATTGGGGTCGGATTTTGAAAATAATTGCATATTTGGGCTCGTGGGTGAATGAATGATCGGGTTTTGGTCCGAACATCGAGTTTTGACCAAGCGAGCCCGGGGTTGATTTTTGACTTTTTGGGAAGAATGATAGAAAACCTATAATTTAGCATTTGGGGTTGAATTCTTTAGCATTTATTGATGTTGTTAAGCTAATTTGGGCTAGATACGAGTAAATTGGAGGCTAATTCTAAAGGAAAAGTAGTGTTTGAGGCTTGAGTTGGCCGTGGAAGTTCGAGGTAAGTGTTTGGTATAACTTTAGCTTAAGGGAATATGTATTGTGCTTTATTTGCTATGTGATAGTATAGTGTACGGCGTATAGGTGTGGTGACGAGTATCTATACGTCATTGTCAATCATGCCCGTGAGTCTTAAATTGTAATCGTTGTGTTCTTAATAAGTACCACAAATGCCTAAGTTGTTGATTCTCCGTGTTGGGCAAGAATTATGATTGTTCTCGTGGTATTTACTTATTTTTCAGTATTGGTTCTAGTTGAGGTTTCATTTGTGAAGTTAAATGTTGGTACAAGTTTGGTTATAGCTGATTCCCTTGCCGGGATGTATTTAATTCTTACTGTTGGTTCCCTTGTCGGGATGTGTTTAATCTCATTGTTGATTCCCTTGTTGGGATATTGTTGTTTCCTTATTGCTCCCTTGCCGAGATTCTTTTGTGATTGATATTGAATTGTATATTGGGATCGGGTTGCACGCCGCAACAATATTATATGGGATCGGGTTGCACGCCGCAACAAGGTGTAATAAGGGAGGGCATGAGGGGTCGGGTTGCATGTCGCAACAGTGATATATGATTGGATCGGGTTGCATGCCGCAACAGTGATATATGATTGGATTGGGTTACACACTGCAATAGTGTTATATGATTTGGATCGGGTTGCACGCCGCAACAATAAAGGATAATAGTGGATATTGATTTGTTACTGTTTCCTTATAACTGATGCAAACTTTGAAATGTTATTTATGCTTCCTCCTGAGTTACTATTAGTACTTGATATTCCCCCGTACCAACCTCGTACTGCCATCAAATCACAAGTCTTAGCCAATTTTGTGGCTGGCTTCAGTATCGATATACTCCTAGAGGATGGAAATGAAGCACTGTTGGCTTCCACATAAACTCTAGGAATCATGGATGGGTTATCCAATATTAAAGAGTTCCATCTCGGGTTGGTTCTTATAGAACCATCCAGAGAAGGAATTCAACAATCTATTAAATGTCATTCTAACTAACAACGAAGCCGATATGAGACTGTAGTTGCAGGACTGGAGTTCTCTAAAGAACTTGGTGCAAAGTGCATCGAGTTAAAAATTGATTCTTAACTTGTAATCAACCAAATCTAGGGAAGACACATAGCTAGGAAGTCCATATGCAACAATACCTAGACAAGGTCATGGACCTCTTACCCCGATTTCGTGACCGGAAGGCAGCGCAGATACCTCGGGATAATAATTTCAAAGCAAATGCCTTAGCTAATTTTGGATGAACAGCCAATATCACTAAGTTCAAGAGCAGTTTAGTGGTTCACTTGTTTTCATTAAACCATCAACAAGAGTAAGAATAATGTAAATTCAACTCATCTAACTTGGGATTGACGTAATGAGTTTATCAATTAATTGTAGAGTATATGTTACACCCCATATTTTTGTACCTGAGAGTATGTCATAAGTCAGTTGATGCAAGCTTAGAAATGAGATTGTCTTTGAAAGTACATAAAGTAATTTAATCATGTTACCTTGGAGGTTACAAATATTTATGATCATAAATAACAAGTACCAAGTGGGTTGGAAAGCTTAGACACTAAACGAATTGAAAAAAATAAGTTTCATCAAAAGACGATAAATTTGGAATGTTATAACATGTACTTTTGGTGTGAGACTACGGTGCTTAATATGATAAGAAGGTTATGTTATGATTTATTTTAGTCGTATGATAGTCGTGTGTTAATTTTTGAAGTCAAGCGACTTGTGGAACAAAAGTTGGCAAAGGTCATCACAAGTTACATTCATAATGTGTTGAAATTGAGGTCAAATGTAGCTGCATCCCAATATGCTTTGGATTAAGGGATGATCCACATATCAATTGAATATCTACGAGTCTAATTTCTAATGTATTAAATCGTTTGTCGATAAGACATCGAAGTAGACATATATTCGTATTTTTGTGAGACCGCGCAAGCGGCTCCCAATGGGATCCACTTAGGCGGCGGTCGACCTACTTCATTATATAAATGATTTGGACGCCTATGTTTTGCTCATTTTTGACTCAAATTCGTCTCCAAACTTCTCTTAACCCTACGAAATAGATACCATAGGGGTTTGAAGTGATTACATCATATTTCAACATCCAAAGTTAGTTCTAGTGAAGAACAACACCTCTTTGAGTTTGCGTTGTCATTGAGAATAGTTGTGGGATATGTTTGGCTGAAATTTCAAGCGGTTGATGCTGGTTTAGGTATGTATAAAACTCTACTGCATGTTCTTGAAGTACTTTGTGTGTAGGTTGCATTATTTGAGCAAGATACTACAAGAGAAGTTTTGAAATAGTTTGAGATGTTATTGTTTTTAATGGACTATTTTGAGAAGGTTGTTTCCATGAACTTTAAATAGTTGGAAACTTTGGAAAATGACTTGTTATGCTGTTATTTTCATGAATATATTCTCTACATGTAAAACGTGTTATTGGTATTGTGAATACGAAGATAAGGACAATATAACAATGGAAAGTTGTACTTGTTGTTGTTGTTGGATTGCTGGGTTGTTTGAGTGTGGATTAGGTAATTAATAGGAGGTTGGAAGTCCTCCGATTTTACTTGATATCATGCTTGACATATTTTTAAGCTAACTAATATATGATAATGAGGTTGAAGGGCGCTAAAGGGATTCAATCCGAGTTTGCTACTCGTCGTGATATGTTGATGACTTGTTAATGAAATATTTTGTACCATATTATTGATGTTGTTCTTATTGTATAGCTTTGGTTGTTGTTGTTGATATGTGGTATTGGAGGAGGCCTTTGTTATAAGGGAGATGCTTCCCAAATTTACGTAAACGAGATACTAGCTTAAGTTGTGGACTTAGCCTTTACTCAGCAAAAATATTGAATCTCCTTATGCTATGGTAGATTGAGTTGAGTTGTTTGAAGAGTTTCTTGGAAGGTATTAAGGACTCAACGGGGTTAAGGTATGTTAAGGATATCCCTTCTTACCTTTTGTCATGATCCATATGATACAAACAAAACGAGCAAACGCAGAACTTTCACAAATGACTCTATTCTTAGAAGTATTAGGAGTGACTATGTTCTTGATTACCCATATGTCCTATTATTATATCGTCAGTTCATGGGTCTCAGAAAATATGTAAGTTGATAAAGTTAATTTCATAATATAAACCGAAGGGATATTGATCTTATGACATCCCGAGAGATCTTATTGACTTACTTCTTATACTATATTCATTTATACATGTGACCCATGACCAGATGGTGTTATATATGTGTATAGTATATGTATATTGGCTATGGGGAAAGGTTATAGTGTTGTATACGTACCACCACCTGATCAAATGGTATACTTGATGATTTAGCCCACAGAGGACGAGATGATATGATTGGATACCCTCAGAGGCTTGAGGATATTATGTATGCATATACCTATGCATGATATGAAATTTATATGCATATGCATGACATTATAAATTTTTTATGATTCACAGAGCTATTCAGACTTACAGGTTGAGTTCTTTACCCCATATTTCTTTCATGTATTTTATATACTGCTTTCATACCTTATATACTCAGTACTTTATTTGTACTGACATCCCTTTTGCCTGGGGTAGGTCCTGATAGACAGGTTGACAGTCCTCCTAGTAGGCTATCCGCTCAGTGGAAGGTGTTGGTGCACTCCACTTACTCCGTATGTCATATGTATAAATTTTTATATCATGTTGGGTCATCCTATGTCTAGTATTCCCTTATGTTTTATTCTGGTTATCTCATGACGGCCCTTCTGTCCCATTTACCCATTATGGTGTGATAAGAAAGACATGTTACTTTGGTACTCGGTTGAGTAAGACACCAGGTATCCGTCTCTGCCATTCGGTTTGAGTCGTGACAATATAACATTGTCTGAAGACAAAAAACATCTCAGCAGCTCAGTATCTGGGCAACATGGTATTGCCTCATCAAAGGGGAGGCTTTTAGAAGAACTTTCAATGGTCCTTTAGCTAAGTGCCTTGAGCCAGGGTAAATGGATTATGTGACGAGAGAAGTTCACTAAATATATTATGGCAATCACTCCAGTGATAGGTCCCTATCCCAGAAACTCATCAAGGTCGGCACTTTTGGCCTAGAATGGAGCAATGCATGAAGGGCTTTTTTAAGCAAATGCAACAAGTGTTAACATTTTGTTCGCCAACTGCACTAGCTGGCAGAACCACTTCACTTTATCCTCTCCCCATGGCCTTTCATGAAATGAAGTATGGACATAGTTGGATCCCATCCGGTAGCCTCGAGACAAGTATGCTTTGTACTTGTTTTAGCAGATTATGGGTAGAAGTAATTACTTATGCTAGGATCTTTGAGCAAAAAGTGATAGATATTATATGGATAAATATCATTTGCCATTTCAGAGTACCAAGAAAAAGATAATGTTGATAACGGTTTACAATTCATCGGGGCAAAAGTGATGAGTCCTAGTTCATATCATCCTAGAGCAAACGAACATGTTGAGCCATCTAACAAAACTTTGTTGAATAATTTGAAGAAAAGGTTAGAAGCAACTAATTGAAGATAACCAGAAGAGCTTTTGGGAGTCTTATGAGCATACCGCACAATAATAAAAACAAGTACTGGGGAAACCCTTTTTTCTCTTGTGTACTGAAGAGAAGCACTCATTCCGTCAAAGATAAGAGAACCAAGTTTGAGGTTCGCCCATACAACCGAGGAATAAAATAACGAAGCTTTGTTAGCTAGGTTAGACTTAGTTGGAGGACACCAGGAGCTGACACTAATTGGAATAGCCGCAAAAAAATAAAGGATTGAAAAGTACTACAATAGAAATACTAACTTGAGATATTTTAAAGTCGGAAATTATGTCCTTTGGAAGGTTTTTCCTGGGACTCAAGAACCCAATGTAGGGAAGCTTGGCCCAAACTAGTGAGGACCATACCCAGATCAGTGAAATTGCTAGTATGGGAATGTATCATCTCAAGATCGTGGAGAGCTCCTTTAATGAAATTGGAACATCGTCCACTTGAAATGTTACTACTTTTAAGGATCCTAATGTTTTATTCCTTCATTCTATTTATTATATGAATTTTTATTCTCTTATAATAACGTATTTAGATGATAGACATAGTTAGCCTGGATGATGACAACTCAAAACTACAGCAAACATACCGAAATCACAATAGTTTCAAGCCATGGTAAAAAAGGTTTGACCAAAAATGCTAGCATTGTCTTCATCTTAAATACTTCTCGCCCCCCTATACTTCCTTTTGAGGAGTCAGACCAATGGAAGATCATCATTCTAAAATAGAAGATTAACAAACCGAGACAAGACCATTGGACAATAAGTTTAGTGTTTGAGCTTTTATTCTTCAAACTCAAACACTGGGAGGATTATACTTTATGGATACTGACAGTCAGCACACGGACTATAAAGAATAATCAGTTTAACTCGGCGTTGCAAAAGTAATAGCATCCAAAAGCAAAGTTATCTCAGATGAACGATGAACAAAAAACTTTTCTAATGTACATACGATCTGGTAGAAACTATTTTATCCAAATGGGAAGCTCTTGCAAGCGGCTACTATTGATTTTGTTTGAATATGTTATTCCTTTTTGTTCAAATTACATCTAATTCCATTTGAGTGACTTAAAAGTATGCAAGGATCAATTATCCCATATTACTTAATGAAAATCTCGAATATTACCTTATTTTTATTATCCAGAAATATTACCCCATTTTGTTTAATTATACTTCTACATGCATCTTAACTCGGATCTGATATCCCGTCGAATCTGAAATTCCTCGGAATTAGTTATCCTTTTATGCTTAAATGAAGATAAGACGCCATGTTCATGCGCATCGAATATATCACGAGCCCTTTATTAATCTTATGATGGTAAAAAAGTAGTTAGGATTTCCGAACATTCAATATGTTGATTCAATTTAGGAACCTTAGCCTACATGCGCCTAAGCCTCATACGATTAGTGTCAGTTGTATGGACACAAAATAAAATTTTTCTCTCTTAAATGCACCGAGGCGGAGCATTCATCCCGGAAGTGCCAAGAAATATGAATGAAATATTTCTATGTATGAAGTATTCAAGGAAAAAACAAAAACATTACATACAATGATCAAAATGAAATCATTAATATTTTAAGGAACGCAAAGGCCCCAAGACAAATTGTACAGAGATACAAAAAAGATGTGATGACCCAAAAAATGTTATCTTTAATTTAAATATTTATTTCTATGTTTTATGAAAATGTCGAGAACTTACCTGATATGAGTTTAGTATCACTTGAGTAATTAATGTGAATGTCGTTCCTTTTCTAATAATATATTGCTTATGAGGCCAATGTTGGTATTGTTTTCATGTTGGGTTACGTTGATTGAATTATGTATATGTTGTTAGGATTAGTTTTTGGGATTCTCTGACAGGTGGATAGGCCCAGTTACAAAGGAAATTCTGGCAAAATTTTTGGAAATTTTGGGAGTTAGTAAAAATTCGGGAAATTGAAATGTGCGAAAGAAGAGTTAAGTTATGTTATGCGTTTGTGGGCGGACTCTACTTCTCATTCGAGGACTATTAACATGATGTATACCAATTGGATATGATAGCAAGCGTACGAAACATGCTATAAGTGATATGGGTCTGAGGAAAGTCCTAAGACTAAGCCAAGTTAGAAAATTTCATAATAGACTAAAATTTTAAGAAAATGCGCACAAGACCCTACTTTGGACGATCATATATACATACATATAAGGTGTTATGTGATGCACAACCTATCAAATTAAAGATCTCTGAGTCTAATTTCCAACACTTCAAACCGTTTGTCATTTGGACATTCCTACGCAAAGTTATGACCAAATTACCAGAAGCTGGAAAAATACGATTCTGCGGTCAAATGTACGATCGCAAAATAGCTATGCGATCGCAAAATGGTCGCAGAATGAAGCAGAACAGCCCAGTTCTGGGAACCGAGTTTTACGATGCATCTGCGGCCAGCATACCCATTATGCGATGGATTCTGCGATCACATACATGATTTTGGAGGGTTAATTCCCCTATTTTCATAACTCGGCCCCATTTTGATAAATAGGCTTTGGGGTTCATTTTGGAGTGATTTTCTCAGCATTCTAGATAGAGGTGAGAGCATTTTAGAGAGAAAAGGAGGAACCCAACATTCAAATCATCCAATCTTGCATCAATCTTCAAGAATCAAAAAACCCAATCACACGATCTTCATAAAAAAAAGTAAGGTTCTATACCCTAGTTTTCAATTTCGTTTTTGGATGATTTTCGAGCAAGAATTCATGGGACACTTGAGATAAGTCACTTGTGGTTATTGTTAGTTAATCATATGGGATTATCATCGAATATTCCGACTAGATTACTCATTTTTGGGTTGAAAATGATAGAAATCTTTCAAGATTTTAATTGAAAATTTGAGGGTCGAGTTGATGTCGGAATTTAGCAAAATTGGTATGGATGGACTCGTGGTTGGACAAGGGTTCATATTTTGTGATTTTTGTCGAGTTCCGAGTCGTGGGCCCCATGGGTGATTTTTGAGTTAATTTCGGATTTATTTTATTTTTTATTTGAAAAATTTAGTAATTTCATATGGAATCAATTCCTACGATTTGTGTTGAGCATATTGAATTATTATGACTAGATTTGAAGCTTTCGGACACAAATTCATGAGGTAAAGGTGTATTGCAATCTTGAACTGGTTGCAAAAGCGAGGTAAGTGTTTGGTCTAACCTTAGCTTGAGGGATTAGGAGTTGTATCTTATTTGCTATGTGTTAATTGTGGAGTACGATGTATAGGCATGGTGACGAGTATCTATACGTCGGTGTTAAGAATTCCCGTGAGTCTTGTATTGTAGTTGTTATGACTCCGTTGTGGTTTATTGTGCTTCACATGTTATTGTCATTATTGTTCCCTTGCCGGAATATTGTCTTGATATTACTGTTCTCTTGCCGGGATGTTGTTAAAATATAATTATTTCCTTACCGGGATTCTTTTGTGATTATTGTTGATTTGTAAATAGGATCGCGTGGTACGCCGCCACGTAGATATATGAAATGAGAGAGGGTTGCACGCCTGCAACAAGATATATGAAATGGGAGCGAGTTGCACGCCTGCAATGAGATATGTGAAATGGGAGCGGGTTGCACGCCCGCAATAAGATATATGAAATGGGATCGGGTTGCACGCCTGCAACAAGATATGTGAAATGGGATCGGGTTGCATGCCTGCAACGAGATACATGAAATGAGATCAGATTGCACGCCTGCAACGAGATGTAAAATGAAAGTGAACTCTGTATTTATTTTCCCTATCCTTGTTAGTAATTGGATTTAGATTTTTTTATATTCCTCTTGATATTATGTTGTTATCTGATACTCCCCGCAACATGTTTGCCCCGCCCAATTTTTAATTGCAATTACCTGCTTCTATTTCCACTGTTTATGATATAACTGCACAGGTTTATTTGGTAGTCTGGTCCTAGCCTCGTCACTACTTCGCCGAGGTTAGGCTAGACACTTGCCAGCACATGGGGTCGGTTGTGCTAATACTACACTCTGCACTCTTTTGTGCAGATCCCAGTATTGTATACTTTGGACCGCAGTGAGGTTTCTGCCTTCAGTCCAACAGGCGACCCAAGGTAGTCCTGCAAGCGTCCGCGGGCCTTGGCGTCACCTCTTATCTTTCCTTTATTATGTTTCCTTTACTTATTTCAGAAACAATGTGTATTTTATCTTTCAGACTTTGTGTGTAGTATTCTTAGACCGTCTGTGAAGCTGTGACACCAAATTCTGGGTAGAGTTGTATTTAGACTTCCGCAATTTGTATTAAGATTAATTATCAGATTTTGTCTTCCGCTTAATTATTTTTGCTATTTTCATGATATCTACTCATCACTGATAATGGTTTAAAACTGGAAAAGGTTAAGTAATTAGAATAATTCGGCTTGCCTAGCTTTCACCAGTAGGCGCCATCACGGCTCTCGAGAGTGGAAAATCCGGGTCATGATAAAAGAAAAATACATCATCAAGAGTTAAATGATAATGGAGGCATAAAGTATGGATTCGGAGCAAAATGGAGGAAAGTTGATAGAGAAATTCGAGTTTGAATAACTTGGGGAATTGATGAGGCCGGATGCGATTCAGTTTCCTCTTCTTCATTAACCTCATACGAATCCTCAGAAGATGCTTCTTCCTCCTCGGAGTTGTCTTGTGTTTCTGATGGTAGGCTAGAATCACGTGTCTTAGTCATAATTTGCACTCTAGTTACTGTATTTTACTTGTGTTTGAGCTTAAACATTAGTGTATTGCACTTATTATGTGTTTTATGCCTGACAAAAAGTGATGTTGAGTTAAAAAGATATTAGGGAGCTAAATTGAACAAGTTAGAGTTTTGAAGTATGAGTAAAAGTTCAAGTGATTAAACTTGGATCGCATTCGGGAGTCGGGAGTCGGGAGCCAAGTCTGGATGTAAAAACTCGAACAAAACAAATCACTTTGTAAAATAATGCACTGTCGCGCCATCCCACAGTAGAAATTTTTGTTTTATGTCAGAATCTGCTCTCTCAACTTTCGGACTAGCGCCTCGCATGGGGTGGTGCATTGCGCCTATGCAATTTTCTGAGAGTATTTATTCTACTTCGGCTAGAAAAAGGTAATTTCGCATGGGCCCACTCCTACAAGATATACATACACTAAAAAGACGTTTTCGAAGCAACTTTTGACCTTGGAAGCTTTGGAAGAGTATTGGAGGCTACAGGACACGGGAGTTTGGATTGTAACGTTAGATTGATGTTTTCTCATTCTTTAATTGTATTTGTGATGACTTCCTCCATGGTTATGGAGTAGTTTCTCTTAGGGTTTGACGGATATGGTGTTTTGATACATATTTGTGGATTTTAACTCTAATTTTTTGCTTGATTTTATTTATGGAGCTTTGAATTATTGCAATTTTATTCACCGGTCTATTTAATAGAAAGATGAATATTTTGGTGATTATCTTTGCATTATTTTGTTTGATTTAATTCATTGATTCTCGTAAGTAATCGAAAGAGATTGTTGAATTGTTGATTAATTTAAGATAGGAGAATATTCGAGAGATGTTTTGCTAAAGACTAATCCATTAACGCATGATTGCATACTTTCACATTGCTTATATTAGTTCACTTTGTAGAGTTAAGATTTAATCGAGAGAGGAGTCCTGACTATACGTTTGAACTAATCATCGAGTGAATTCATGATAATCATAAGAACATTATAGTGAATTAAACTAGAGTTAAATCCCAAATATCTATCTTGCACCTATCATGTCAAACTCTTATTCCTCACATTGATAAGAAACCAACTCTGCGAATCTCCAATTCTTTGCTGTCAATTGTCAATTGCTTTAATTTTAGTAATTAAACATAGTTTATAAACATTTAACTCAAGTGTTGATCCTCCTGAATAGCAATTAAATTAGAAATTACTCAAATATTTTTTAAATTCAATCTCTGTGGAGACGATATTTTACTATACTATCTTTGATTAGCGAGCATCAATTTCGTGTTGTATTTTTATTCATCAAATTTTAGCGTTGTTGCCGGGGATTGGCAATCAATAGTGTTCAAATTAGTTTTTGGAGCTAATTTAATTTTTTTTGTTCTTCACGAGTTTCCTCTTCTGTCTGCTGGCAACATATTGACGTCTCTGGTGTATGACTCGATCTTCTTCAAAAGAATTGATTCCATACAATTCAGAGATAGAAAAGAGTCTGCGACAGTTGAGAAAAGAGAAAAAACTCACTGAAAAGTTCTTGGGGAAACCTTCAACCCAAGAACACATGGCTAATAACGGTGAGGATGAGGTAAATTTAGCTACAAGAGAGGCAACATAGTAGAGAGAAGAAACTGAGAGGATAGAAGCTGAAGCAGGCCGTAGAGATGCTGAGGAGACCGTTGAAGATAATGGGGGTCGAAGATTCAACCTAAATCGACCCTTGATTAAATACCAGTTCGAGAATGCGGTACCTAGGCCTGGTATAGCATTAGGTGATTATGCTAGACCAATCTACAATCAAAGACTGTCCAGTTTCAGACCTCCACCAGTAGCAGCAAATAATTTTAAGTTGAAGCAAGGCTTGCTTCAAACTATCCAGAACAACTGTGTCTTCAGAGGGAAGGTGAATGAAGATCCTAACACTCACTTAATGGATTTTGAGGAAATCATGAACACCTTCCAGTACAACAGAGTATCGAAAGATGTAGTCTACTTAAAAGCATTCCCCTTTTCATTGAAGGGTGGTGCGAAGCACTGGCTTCGTAGCTTACCAATGGGGTCGATCAGGACATGGGAATATATGACTAGAAAGTTTCATGACAAATACTTCTCAGCTGCAAAAACAATGAAGTTCAGAAGGGAAATTCACAACTTTTGCCAGATGGACACAGAACAACTTTCGAGGCTTGGGAAAGGTTTAAGGAGATAGTGATGAAGTTTCAACATCACGAATTTTAGGTTAAAAAAATACAATTAGAATTTTCAATACAAAAGGTTCAAATTTATGTTCCCAACTTTTATGTAAACTATGTGAAAGAAAAAAAATACCTCAAATAATAATAATCTATTGATTGGATTTCCTCAATTCTATTGAAGGGTGTATTTGGCAGGGAGAAAATTATTTTCTAAAACATAAATTTAATTTTTTTTTCATGTTTGATTGGTTTAAGTGTTAGGGAATATGTTGAGATAAGTCGCGTGAGGATTATGCACAGTGAAAATGTTATTGAATAAATTTTTCCGAGGACTTACCGCTATATTGTATGGAGTCGAGTGTTGTCCAGTCAAGAAATCTCATGCTAGAAGATGAAAGTAGTAGAAATGAGGATGTTACGATGGATGTGTGGGCATACTAGAAAAGATAAGATTATAAATGAATATATTAGGGACAAAGTAGGTAGGCTCCTGTGGAAGAGAAGTTGAGGGAACCGAGGCTGAGATGGTTTGGTCATGTGAAGAGAAGAGACGTTGATGCCCCGATTAGGAGGTGCGAGAGGTTTCCCATGGCGAGTCGGAGGAGGGTTAGAGAGAGACCTAAGAAGAACTTGGGTGAGGTGATTAGGTAGGACATGACTTTGCTCCAGCTTACCGAGGACATGACCCTCGATAGAAAGGTGTGGCGGTCAAAAATTAGGGTAATGGGTTGATAGACAGTCTAGAGTTATGCCTTGTCTTACCAGTAGTAGTAGTACTAGTAGGGTACCTTCCTATTTCTAGTTCCTTGTTTCTATACGGTATTCCAATATTAGAAGTAGGATTGACACTATTCTTGTAGTTTCTTATCCCTGGATCTCTGTCATTATTCACTGTATTATTTGCTTCCATTGTCTTATTACATTGTTATTGCTATCGTTTCTCTATTTCTCTATTTTTTATGTTCATGAGCCGAGGGTCTTTCAGAAGAAATCTTTCTACCTTCATAGGTGGGGTAAGGTCTGCGTACACACCACCCTACATAGACCCCACTTGTGAGATTCCACTGGGTTATTGTTGTTGTTGTGACTAAAAGGAGAATATCGGTGAAATTTTTGAAAAAAAAAGTGTTAGGGAATATATTTTCCTTATGATTTAATTTGAAAATGAATTTCTTACCAAGACGAGAAAAAAGTATTTTTTATTATAAAATAAAAGCGACTTAGTAAAATTGAAATAAGAAAGAGATATAGAAAGAAGAAGCTTTTTCCTTCTTCTGGTATGTTCTTTCATTGCAATTTACACATCCTTTTATAGGCATAACATTTGAAGATTTACTATTGTAAAATATTGCATATGATGGACACAAAGTATGAGAGTTCATCCATAAGCTATTCACACACATGGCATCCATATCTATAAACTATTCATAACACTCCCCCTTAGATGTCCATAAAAAAAAATATGCATCATTAAGAGCTTAACAGGAAAAATCTAGAAAGTACATAGTTATTTGTAATACCCATTATTTGTTGCCTCATTAAAAACCTTACCTGGAAAACCCAATGGAACAAAACCTGAGTTAAGGAAAAAAGAGTACAACGTGTAATTTTATTCCCCCTGATAAAAATATCACTTAAGGTCTTGGAGACGCCGCATTCTAATCTTGTATATTAACTTCTCAAATGTTGAAGTTGGCAATGCCTTAGTAAACAGATCCGCCAAATTATCACTTAAATGAACTTGTTGAACATCTATTTCACTATTCTTTTGAAGATCATGAGTGAAGAAGAATTTTGGTGAAATATGTTTTGTTCTGTCTCTTTTAATATATCCTCCTTTCTGTCACGACCCAAAATCCACTAAGGGTCGTGATGGCGCCGTACACCACTGTCAGGCAAGCCAACCACAATTTACTAGTAATTTCTCATTTTAATTATTATGAAATCATTTCCTTTAAACAAATAAATAATAAATAATAAACTCCGCTGGATAAATGAGGATATCTTTATAAAATTTAACTACTGAAAAATTCCGTGATCATCCCAGAAACCGGTGTCACAAGTACATGAGCAATTTCTAGGAAATAATGTAGTACAACAACCGTCCAAAATACAATATTGGACAGAAAGTAAATACAGTAATTTGAAAGAGATTCTGCTAGCTGCAGGTCATCTCGGGAAGTGCAGCTCAACTAAGTCTCCGTATCAACTATGCCGCTACGCCCACTAGGCCACTAGAGATGCAGGTGCCTGTGCAACAAAAATGCACATCAAGTGTAGTATGAGTACGAGAACAACGTGTACCCAATGAGTATCTCGTCTAATCTCGAAGAAGTAGAGACGAGAGGTCGACTTCGACACTTACTAGTGGTCCAATGATAATATAGTAAAAGTGTGAGAAATTTATGGATTTCAAAAGCAAAATTAAAATCATAAAGCCGGAAAACGGGTAAACAACTTTTCAAATAATAAGGATTTCTAAAGATTTACTTTTCATTATCTTTATCAATTTATCTCTAGCCAGGAAAGGCAATTATCAATATTTAAAATTCTCAGGCAAGCAATACAAGCATGCGCATATCATGTCGAGGTCGTACGACCCAATCCAACAGAAATGTCAAATGTGCACTACCGAGGGTCGAACGACGCGAACCATAGATGCATCTATTACCCCACTCGCGAATCGTACATGCGACGCGGTCAAATTTAAATAAACAATTACCCTGCTCTCGAATCATACATGCGACACAGGTGCACATACAAATACATGCTCAAACAACCCATTAAGAATTTGTCGGGGAACATTTATCCAGATAAAATCCAATTCTCTTTTAACGATTTAAGAAAATGAAGTTTAATATTTTTAGAAATTCATTTACCAATTCGATAGGATTTAAGCAATTCAACTGTCAATAAGATTACAGATATTCCAAGTATAACATGCTTTTGGGTCCTAGACTACCCGGACTTACACGTATTAGTAGCTACGCATGGACTCTCGTCACCTCGTGCGTACGTAGCCCCCACAAATAGGAGCGCATAACCAATTATTTCACCTATGAGGACAATTCCCTCTTACAAGGTTAGAAAGGAAACTCACCTCGCTCCGAAGATCCATAATCGGCATTCCACGCTCTTCCGAACACTCGAATCGATGCACAATGCTCCAAAACTAGCCAATAATTATGCAAATCCATTAATATATGTTCAATTACTCATTACAATCCAATTTATAACAATCCCTAACCCCGATCGAAAAGTTGACAAAATTGCCCTCGGGCCCACGTGCCCGGATTCCAAAGTTTTTCAAAGATAAAGTTTACCCATGAACTCACGAACTCAAATATATAATTTTCTCTTAATTTTATACCCAAAATCGTGGTCAAATTCCAAGAATACGAATTTTCTAGGTTCCCCTCAAACCCCAAGTTTTTACCAAATTTTCATGCTTAAATCCGTACATAATCAATGTATTTAACTCAAGATAGGTGGGGTTAGCTTACCTTGTCGTTGATGATGAAAACCCCCACTTGAAGCTCCCCAAAATTGTCCACACCAAATGAAAAATGGGAGAAAATGACCACCCCCCCGATTTTTAAAGATCTTACTGCCTCCAACACTTCCGCACCTGCGGTTACCCGACCGTTTCTACGATTCTGCAGGTGTGGCCCCACTACCGCATCTGCGGTCCTTCCCAGGCCCCCTTATTTCCGCTTTTGTGCTCCTTCTTCCGCAGGTGCAGTCCCGCTTCTGCGGTGACCTGATTGTATCTGCGGTCCCAGCCTTCTCCCTTCTCCACCACATCTATGCTCCTTTGGCCGCTTCTGCGGCTCCGCACCTGCGGCCAAATCTTCGCAGGTGCGGTTATACCAGATATCAGATGCTTTAGCATATTTTCCAAATTCTAATTCGATCTGTTAGCCATCCGGAATCCACCCGGGACCCCGTCCAATCATACCAACCATTCCCATAACACATTACGGACTTGCTCGACGTTTCAAATCACATCAAACATCGCTAAAATCATGAATCGACCTCCAATCCAAGCTTAATGAACTTTAGAACTTCAAACTTCTACATTCGTTGCCGAAGCCTATCAAATCACGTTCGACTGACCTCAAATTTTGCACACAAGTCATATTCGACATTACGGACCTACTCCAACTTCTGAAATCGAAATCTGACCCCGATATCAAAAAGTCCACTTCCGGTCAAACTTCTCAAAAACTTTGAAATTTCTATCTTTAGCCAAATGACCCCAAAATGACCCACGGACCTCCGAATTTACTTTCGATCGCGCTTCCAATACTAGAATCACCATACGGAGCTATTCCCAGACTCGGAATCCCAAACGGACATTGATAATGCTAAAATGCACTTCAACCCAAACATATGAGATTTTTCCAAAATGCTAACTTTCACAATAGGCGCTGAAACGTTCCCAGGTCTTCCAAAACCCAGTCTGGACATACGCCCAAGTCCGAAATTATCATACGAACCTGCTGGAACCTTCAAATTCCTATTCTGAGGTCGTTTACTCAAAATTCCAACCTTAGTCAATTCTTTCAACTTAAAGCTTCCGAAATGAGAATTCTCTTTCCAAATCAACTCCAAACTTCCCGGAATTCAATTCCGACAGTGCGTACAAGTCATAATGCCTGAAGTGAAGCTGCTCATGGCCCCAAACTGCTGAACAACGCCCTAGAGCTCAAAACGACCAGTCGGGTCGTTACACTTTTAGTTGAGCTATACATGCAGCATTGTCTTCATACAATATTGTTGGAATATTTCCTTTCAAAGAAAGAGCATATGTTTTCTGAATGTGTTGAGTTATTTATCTCAATCAAATGCATTCTCAACATGCTTCATAAATGGCTATTATCTCTGCATGATTTGAAGAAGTAGCAACCATAGTCTGTTTCGTTGAACACCGTGGTATGGTTGTACCTCCATATGTGAATAAGTAGCCTGTCTGAGATCAAGCTTTATGTGGATCAGATAAATATCCCACATCTGCATAACCAACTAATGTTGACTTGGATTTATTTGAATAGAATAAACCCATATCAATGGTCCTTCGCAAATATCTGAATATATGCTTAATACCATTCCATTGTCTTTCTATTGGTGAAGAACTAAATCTTGCTAACAAGCTTACTGAGAAAGATATATCTGGTTGAGAATTGTTGGCAAGATACATTAACGAACCAATTGCACTAAGATATGGTATTTCGGCACCAAGAAGCTCTTCATCATTTTCATGAGGTTGGAATGGATCTTTATTTATATCAAGTGATCTTACAACCATCGGGCTACTCAATAGATGTTCTTTATCCATATAGAATCACTTTACGATCTTTTCAGTGTATGTTGATTGATGGACAAAAATTCCATCTTTCATATACTTAATTTGTAGGCCAAGACAAAATCTCGTCTTTCCAAGATCTTTCATTTCAAATTCTTTCTTCAAACAGTCTAGTGCTTTTAGAAGCTCCCCAGGAGTTCTAGTGATATTCAAATCATCCACATACACATGGATTATTACAAATTCAGATCCAGACCTTTTTATAAAGACACAAGGACAAATTGGATCATTCTTGTACCCTTCTTTCAACAGATACTCACTCAGACGATTATACCACATGCGCCCTGATTGTTTCAATCCATATAAGAATTTCTGAGATATATTGAACAAGTTTCTAGAAAACGTTTATATGCCTCACACACTTTAAATCCTTCAGGAATTTTCATAAAGATTTCATTGTCTAATGAGCTATACAAATAGGTTATGACAACATCTATTAGACACATATCAAGTTTTTCATGCACTGCCAGATTTATAAGATCCCTGAATGTGATAGCATCCAACAAAGGATAATATATCTCCATATAATCAACGCCAGGTCTTTGCGAAAATCCTCGTGCCAAAATTAGTTCTTTATATCTAATGACTTCATTTTTATCATTTCATTTTCGCACAAAAACCCATTTGTACCGTAGTGGCTTTATACCTTCAGGTGTTCGAACTATGGGTCCGAAGACTTTACGTTTTCCAATTGAAGTTAACTCTGCCTGGATAGCGTCTTTCAATTTTGGCCAATTATTTATCTGTCTACATTCATCGACAGATTTTGGTTTAAGATCCTCATCTTGTTGCATTATTTCAACAGTAACATTATAAGCAAAAATGTTATCGATAACAATATTATTTCGGTTGCATCTTTTTTCCGTTGAGACGTAACTTATTGATATCTCTTCATTTTCATTATTTTCAGGTACCTGGACCTCCCATAAAGTCTTATCATTTGTTACGTCTTGGGGATCTTCTTGAGCCACTACCTCCGTGTTATGATCACTTTGATCATTTTCTCCTTTTCTTCTTCGAGGATTTTTATCTTTAGAACCGATTGGTCTACCACTTTTTAAGTGTGGCTTAGACTCATTTGCTTTAATTGATTGCCTTGTCGGGATGTCAACTCGAATTGGAGCATTAACAGCTGGAATATATGACTTAGTTACCCTTGGTAGGTCAGTGAATGCATATGGAAATTAATTTGCAATATTTTGCAAAATGAATAATCTTTTGAACCTCTTGTTCACATTGATTTGTTCGAGGATCTAAATAAGACAGTGATAATGCATTCCAATCTATCTCCTTTTCAGCTGCTTATTTTCTCCCCCTAATGTTGGGTATACCGATTCATCAAAATGACAATCAGAAAATCTTGTCGTAAATAAAACTCCAGTCATCGGCTCTAGATATTTTGTAATAAAGGGAGATTCATATCCAACATATATCCCAAACCTTCTTTGAGGACCCATCTTTGTGCGTTGTGGTGGAGAAATTGGAACATATATCGCACAACCAAAGATTCTAAGATGGGAAATATTTGGCTCCTGATCAAAAGCCAGTTGTAATGGGGAGACCTTATGATAACTTGTGGGCTTTATCCGCACAAGTGCTGCTGCATGCAAAATAACATGACCCCATACAGAAATGGAAAGTTTTATTCTCATAAACATTGGTCTAGCAATTAATTGGAGGCGTTTGATCAATGATTCCGCTAGACCATTTTGTGTATGAACATGAGCAACCGAATGCTCAATTATTATCCAAGTTGACATACAATAATCATTAAAGGCTTGAGATGTACACTCACCAGCATTATCAAGACGAATTGTCTTAATTGTATAATCTGAAAATTGTGCTCTTAGCTTTATTATTTGAGCCACCAATCTCGCAAATGCCATATTACGAGTTGATAGTAAGCACACATGTGACTATCTTGTAGACGCATCTACCAAAACCATATAATATTTGAATGATCCATATGGAGGGTGAATGTGCCCACATATATCATCTTGTATATGTTCCAGAAAGGCAGAGGATTCCATTCTAACTTTAATAGTTGATGGTCATATAATTAATTTGCCTTTAAAACATGCAGTTTAAGAGAATTCCTTAAATTGTAAAATCTTCTGCTTCTTCATTGAATGTCCATGCATATGGATTCTCAATTATTTTACACATCATATTAGAACCAGGATGACCCAACCGATCATGCCAAATAATAAAATTATCTTGATTAGTAAACTTCTCGTTTACTACGGTACATGTTTCAATCTTGCTAATACTTGTGTAGTATAAGCAGGAGGAAAGAACAGGTAACATTTCAAGCACATATTTCTTCCCAGACATTATTGTAATAATATAAAGATATTCAATCTTTTCATCATTTGTAGTCTCAATATGGTAGCCATTTTGGCGAATATCTTTGAAACTTAATAAGTTTTGTTGAGATTTACTACAATATAGTGCTTCATAAATAGCCAATTTTTTTTCTCCTAGTAGTAATAAATTGGCTCTTTCAGAACCTTCAATTAATCTTGTACTACCGGATATTGTATTAATATTGGCTTCTTTTATTACCAAATAAGAGAAATATATCTTATCTTCTTAAAATAGTGTGTGTTGTAGCACTATCCAGAAGACATATATTATCTTTATTAATCTTGAGTCCAACTGAAGAATGAGGAATTTTCATATTCTTCATAAGAAAAATCAAAAAAAGTACATCATAAGAAATATGAAAGACAAACAGAAAAAGAACATTAAGAATAAATTGGGAATGTAGAAACTAACAACACATGATGCATTAGGAAAATACACTCAAGAAAAATAAACTAATTGCAAACATTAAAAAAAAAACACACAATTTTTGTTAGAGCTTCATTCCCCAATAAGATGATTAGTTCTTCAGTCAATATCCTCAAAGAAGTCTCCAGCTTCTAAATGAGTAATATTTGCCAGGCCTCCAAAATCATCATCTTTATATGCAAGAAGTGCCTCAAAATTATATTTATTTGAGGGACATGCTTCATCATCGTTATTTTGAAAGGTCAAGTGTGCCTCCACATTATTTTCTTTCTTTTTGAGGGAGGCTTGACAAAGTTTGACAAAATGATCTGGTGTACGACAAATGCGTATCCAATGACATTTCATACCACATCGGTGACGTATACTAATTTTACCTTTTGAAGGATTAATTTGAGAACCCTTATTGTTCTCCAGTTTATTTTCACCATAATAACGAAAATTATTCCATCCCCTGCCACGTTCACGTCTACAACCATGTCCACGATCACGGTAATTATTTTGTTTTCTTTTAAACTTATCATATGCTGCTACAACATTCACTGCCGGGAATGGAACTAACCCAGTGGGATGGGCTTCATGAATTTTCATTAATAGAGTATTATTATGTTCTGCCACAAGAAGACATGTGATTAACTCAGAATATTTCTTAAAACCTTTTTAACGGTATTACTGTTGTAGCATCACATTTGAAGCGTGAAAAGTAGAAAATATTTTTTCCAATAAGTCCTCATCTGTGATAGTGTCTCCACATAATTTTAATAGAGAGCTTAATTTAAAGATAGCAGAATTATACGCACTTACGATTTTAAAGTCTTGCAACCTTAAATGTATCCACTCATACCGGGCTTTCGGTAATACCGTAAGTTTTAGGTGGTCATCAATCGATCCTTCAAATTAATCCATAATTCAAGTGGATCATTTACGGTTAAATATTCAATTTTTAACCCTTCATGTAGATGATGACGAAGTAAAATAATGGCCTTCGCTTTATCCCGATTTGATGCTTCATTTTCTTGTATAATAGTATTTTCAAGACATTTAGCATCAAGGTGAATTTTAGCATCAAGGACTCATAACAAATAATTCTTCCCTGTGATATCAAGTGCCACAAATTTACAAATTCAACATAGTAAAAACTACAATAAAAAATTGTGTAAGTAAATATAAGGATAATCGTGAAATAAAAAAATGGAATAATCTCAAATCAGTGATACAACAACCCTATTACATAAGATTAACAGTATCATCAGATCATTAATCTAATATCCATAATACTTATTAATGACTGTCAACCAGTTATTGTATATTGGAAAGAAATATATGTGGCCATGCTAGTTCCTTTGATTATATGGGTCACCTATCTATTTCATCAAAACATGTAGGCAAACATAGATATCCTATTGAGCAGATAGTTGCTTAAGGAAAATTGGAGCTTGACATACAGTTAAATATACATTGATTTAATTAGTTTGGTATCTTCGCTAGGTGTGTTCAGTTACTGTTTTGATTACTCTAGAAAAATTGGAAGTCTTTAGACATCAACTAACCATTACAGAAGGAATCTCGTCTATTATCCTATCATACTTGTGATCCTACTTTAACAACAATGATTATAATCAATTCAATAAATATATGAGTAAGCTGGTGATATTCTTTATGGCATCAAGTAAAATATTTTTGGAGTAGAAGTCACTTAATAAAATATGTAAAACTCATTATAGTTGTAACTGCACTATGTACATGAGATAGTAGTTAGCATGGTTACATGAGAGTAAAGCACATGGCAAAGTTTACATGCAAAATATGCACAGCAACAGTATTTAGAATAACTTTAAAAGAAACATACTTGATCCGAGGAGGAGAATAAGCACAACTTAGAAATTATAGATTTGGTTAGAACCTCGTGCTGATAATGTGTTATAAAATAAAAACGAGTAAAATAAAAATAAGAAAGAGATATATAGAAAGAAGAAGTTTTTTCCTTCTTCTAGTGTGTTCTTTCATTGCAATTTACACATCCTTTTATAGTCATAACATTTGAAGATTTACTATTGTAAAATAGTGCATATGATGGACACAAAGTATGGGAGTCCATCCATAAGCTATTCACACACATGACACCCATATCTATAAACTATTCATAATATTTTGGTTAAATACATATACAACCCATTCAACTTGGCACCATTTTTTATTTTGGCACTCTATCTCTGTCTTTTTCCATTTTGGCCCTTCAACTCTATTTTATATGTTCCATTTTGGCCCTCCAACTCTATTTCTTATGCTCCACTTTAACACAAAAGCTAAAAATCAATGCAAAAAATATAGCGCGTGTGTATACATAAATCTGAGGTGTAATAAATATTCAATTAAATATTGTCATCTGGTTTTTTTATCCATATCAAACGGGTCAATACTAAAATACCTGAACCCGGACATATTTTTTGTAGGTTTATTTCATCTAAATGGGCCAGGTATGAAATCGGCAAATGAAAGGTTTAGAACTTAGAGAATGAAGATGGGGAAACAGTGGATGAAAAAATACAGTCGGGTTCAGGTATTTTATTATTGACCCATTTAACATGGATGAAAAAATCAGGTGACAATATTTAATTGAATATTTATTACACCTCATATTTGTATATACACACGCGCTATAGTTTTTGCACTAGTTTCAGCTTTTGTGTTAAGGTGGAACATAAAAAATAGAGTTGGAGGGCCAAAATAAAACATATAAAATAGAGTTGAAGGGCCAAAACGGAACAAGGCAGATATAGAGTGCCAAAATAAATAATAGTGCCAAGTTGAATGAGCTGTATATGTATTTGGCCTAAAAAATTTCGAAATTCTCCAATTGACGATTTAACCCTCCTACCCCACCACACCTCACCACCCATCCCCCATGCAGCCCATGCCACCCAGCCCTGGCTTACCCTCCCTCTCCTCAACCCTCTCTTGCACCACCTCTCACCTCATGTAGTATTTATCAAGATATATATATCAACAACAACAATAACCCAGTATAGTCCCACAAGTGGGGTCTTCACACGGAGTATTCGGACGGGCAAAAATCGCTCGCTTATCTTTGCGCGAAAACCCTTCGTGTCTTCGTGCAAAGAGGGGCAGCTGTAAGCACGTGATTTTTGCTTTACGAGCAATCGCTCCAAAAGAAAATAAAAATAGTGACAAATGATTTCGCTGTACAATTTTTCGATCTTTCCGTGACATGTGTTGTTAGTCGTTTGTGAGTCTGTCCATTTTGCATCTAGTCCTTATCAAACAAAAATACAAAAAATATATGTGGCGTTAAGAGAAAATTCAAAAAAAAAATATATAAATATACGTGCATCGTCCGTTTTAGGTTGTGATTTAACTTACTTGGTATGATAATTATGTTGAAATGCCATATTGTTATTTGTTTTAATTTCATTTGTTTTATTAATTATTTTTATTTTTATTTTTATTTTAAATTGGAAAACAAAAGAAGTTGAAATCAGTTGGGCCCAAAAAATAAGACAAAAACAGGCCCAAACCAACGATCTGACCCGGTCCAAACCCAGCCTGCCCAGGCACGGACTCAAACGACGTCGTATCGGCGTCCCCATTTGAAGCCGTTGATCTGATTCAAAGGAACGGTCCAGATCAGGTTGTCCAACTCACCTCAACGACGCCGTTTCAGGCAAGTTGAATCTGAGCCGTCCAACCTCATTGATCCAACGGTCCCTGGTTCCCTCATGACCCGACCTATTTAGCCGGTTTAACCCAACCCCTCACCTAAACCAAAACGACCCCGTTCCCATACCAAACGACCCCGTCCTGTTACCCACCAATAGATCTAAGCCGTTCAGATCACTTGATCTAACGGCTCCAATCTCTCTTCCCCTTCCATATATAAACTTGACCCTTTACCCCGCACCCATATCCGAACCCCCCCTTTCAGTCATCTCCTTCCCCGAACCCTGAAACCCCCAAACCCTAACGCCGCCCTGGTTTCCTTTCCACCAAAACCCGGCGGCACGAACGCCGGTGACCACCCCCTTCACACCCCTAAAGCATCCAACCACCCTGAACACGAATCCACTAACCACGAACCTCGAATCACTTTCGTTCGTCTCGAATCTTCATTTGAAGATTTGAGTCGAACCCGGATCTATGCCAAATCATCCCATCTTCATACCAGACACTCCCCTGACCTTCCTCGTGACCAAACCAAACTTGGTTTGGTCCGAATCTACCCACAACTCCCAAAAATCCAGATCTGGAAATCCAGACTTTAGAACACATGCACTTGGGGAATCCGGCCGGTTTGGACATAGGTTTGAGGTCTAATAGACCTTAATCAAGGTGTTCTCATGTGAGAACACCCTGATTAAAGTTTGTTCGGCCTCAAAAGTTCGAAGTCGAGTTTGATTTGAGTCCGTTTGATTTCAAACTTTTTCAGTAAGTTTCCTTTTCTCTTTGTTTGGTTCTAATTAAGTTGTCAGCATATTTCTTTGTGTTTGTTTGTTATTTTGTTATTTTTCATTCGGATTTCTTCCATCTCTGTTAAAGGCCTTTTATTTGGCCAATTGTCTTCTGTTTGTGTTCTGAATATACCCTGTGATATACGTGTTCATCAATTAGATTAATCGTCAAGCGAGTTTAATTCATATAAGTTCCCAGTGTTTGAACAAATTTATCTGAGGTCATTCGGGACTCTATACGTGTTGTTTATATGAACGATTGATTGTTATGTGTTACGATTAATATAGTCGAGTCGATATATGTCGTCAATTAGTTTCAATCGTTAATGGTAACAACTTGATTCGTATTGCTTATTTCTGCTGTGATCGTATTTGAGTCTCATTAGGAACTGAATTGTATTGCCTGTTGATTTTGTTCAAATTAAATTAAAAGAACATCTAGGGGAAAGGTTATAATGGCAGATTCAGATTTTGGTTTTTAAACACAATGCCATTTGGTTTGGACTGTGGGCAGCATGTGTATGGTTTGCTTTAAGGAATTAAAATAATCGGACAGCATGTGCTGTCAGATTATATTCCTACTGCCCATACTTTGTTTAAAAAAACAAGTGATCAGTACACTTTAACAACCAAAAAGAGAGAGGGGCTGTCAGGGATTTCATGGGGGCTTGGTTATTTAAAACAAGTGAGTGGAAAAGCAACATGGGGGGGGGGGGCAATTTTGAGTTGTAAAACAGACTGTAAAGTGTTAAGGTTAGGCTATAAAAGAGGAGACCATCCGTTAGAAAAGGGGGTTGATTTTGGAGTCTTGAGAGAGTCTATGAGTAAGAAAACTGGAAAAGGAAAAAAACAGGAATAAATTTCAGAACATTGTGAAGGAGTATTGCCTAGAAGAAACTGTGTAAGAATCCAGTTTGATCAGGTTGTCTTCGTGGCTTTGCTTTTTCTGTCGTTTGCCAAGTTTTCTTGTGGTCATTGGATTTCTGTTGCTGTTACATTCAACATTCTGGGCTGTTATTTCCTACTCTGTTTTACTGGGATTGTCCATTTGTTGTTCGACTCTTTGCTGAGCTTCATCATTATTGGCTGGTTGTTTGTTGCTGTGTTGTTGCTGTGAATCTGCTGATTGCTGTTGTTTGCTGTGTGCTACTCAGCTGACCCTTTTCCTTCTTCTTCTGTTCCTCTACATCAGGTACACAACCAAGGCACTATCAAATGTAATTAGAACATTGAGCATGAATGCAAAAGAAAGGAAAAAGACTTGAAGTTGATTTTCATATATATACTGTTATATTAGATATCATGTATTGTATGATAATTTTCATTCTTGTATTGACAATCGAAGCAGCCTATATGCCTAATGTATATTAATATAAGTTAGCTAAATGGTAGCTTACATATGTATGCTGATAGGTGATAATATGTTCAATGAGATATGTTGCATTTCAGATTCTAGTTTACTTTGCAGTATATGTTGATATGTATACCAAGTATGAACACTGTACATCCTGGATTAAGTTCTTCCTTTTTCGGATTGATGGTCTCATATAACTAGTAAACCACCTGTTAAGACAAAGAATACCAAACTTGCAATATCAACCCCGTAAAGGTCGAGTTCAGACCAAAACAGGCCTAGCCGGCCTGCTTCGAGCAAGCAGGGGCCCAGGTTTGGCCCATCACGCATGGGTCGAATTTGGGCCCATGACTACTTATTCGACTGACTGTGCGCGCAGCCTTGTTCCTGATTTTAGCATTTCCGAATTCTGTCATAAAATAACTTGCAAGCATTAATTAATCAGGATTATCTACTGCTTTCGATTGATAGAGACAAACACGACAAGAAACGTAGTTGCTATAGGATATCCTTTAAAAATAAGAATGAGATGAGCCTCGCCGAATAAAAACACAGATTGCGGGGCCCTCAGTAAATACTTGTTTTAAATTACTTAGAATTCAGGAGGGCCGCTTAGTGAATTCCGTGGCCTTTCCAAAAATAATAACGCGATAGTCTTTTTAGGCGCGTGTTTAATAATTTATTTTCTTAAGACTTAGGGTGTGCATTTCATGCGACCCAAATCCAAATCCCAAAACGTCAAGTAAGATATGTTCCGGATTGCGGGTGCATTTCATGTGACGCAATCCAAAGACATGTTTTAAGCGACGTTCACATTCCTAATAATGATAATTAATAAAGTGGTTAAAAGATAAAATTTGCACATGGTTCATAATTGTATTTAAAAATCAGAAAAATAAGCCGAATATAACAGCTGAGCGACCGTGCTAGAACCACGGAATTCGGGAATGCCTAACACCTTCTCCCGGGTTAACAGAATTCCTTATCCGGATTTCTGGTACGCAGACTGTAATATAGAGTCATTATTTTTTCCTCGATTCGGGATTAAAATTGGTGACTTGGGACACCCTAAATCTCCCAAGTGGCGACTCTGAAATAATTAAACCAATCCCGTTTCGATTGTCCTTTAATTGAAAAAAACTCCCCCTGGGTCCTCCCGGGCGCGGAAAAAGGAGGTGTGACAGCTCTGGCGACTCTGCTGGGGATCATGGACCCAGAACCACTGGTTCAGGGTTAAGAATTCGAGCTTAAAATAATTGTTATTATTTGGTTTTATCTATTATCTGATTTTTACATGTTTGAGCCTAATGTGTTAAATGCTGCTTTTACCGCTTTGATATTATTTGAACTGTATATAAACTGTGCCGAAACCCCTATACTTTCTGAGTCTTCTAAATCATGAAGAAGGGCATACTTCGTATGACTTCTTTTCTGTATAGTGTCAAATCCCAATTTAGAACGAGGTTCGGATAAGTTGCTAAGCCGGTGAAGCTTCTGTATTCCCGGTACGCTGCCCCCTCGGCTCGAGCTGTCCGCTCGGGTAAGCCAGGTCTAGAACAAACACCCAGGTTCTGAACCTAGTATAACAAAGCCACATGCCGGATCCCTAGTAGGAGCGTTTATTTGCATCACGTGCATTTGACTTAGGGGACTCAACACAGGGGTTGGGTCCGTCTAGGAATAGCAACCTGAAATAGAAAAGGGCCATCCTGATGCATCCTACTCACTGCTTGTGCATTTATTTGCTTCAAACATGCATGATGACCGGTTTTGAATGTTGGGAAAATTTTACAAAAAAATTATATATATATATATATATATATAAAAAGGTCACCCTAATAAATGTCGGGTCCAACTCTTTTTCCATTTTTACCAAAAAAGATATACCATAAAGCATATATGTATATATGTATACACATGTATATAAATAATTTTTTTTTTTTGTTTTTGTCCAAAGATTTTGGTTAGAGGCAAAATAAAGGTTTTTGTTTTCACCTAAAAGGTCACCCTAATAAGTGTGCAGGATGAACACAGAGCAAAATGAACCATTCTCAGCCCTCAGCGAGGTCCCTCTACAACTCCACATGTGGTGGAATGACTTGGAAGCCGATAGCAAAGGGGTAATAGGAAGAATATTGGGAGGTTTTGTAAATTTGTTGGGTGTTGAGCCGAGGACAGATATTCTTGAAGCTCTAATACCATTTTGGGACCCCACCTGCAATGTATTCCGTTTTGCTGATTTCGAACTTTCACCGACACTTGAGGAAGTTGCCGGGTATGCGGGACTGAATGAGAAGTTAAGAGGGCAATATTTGCTTTCGCCAAGGCCAGTGTCCCCGCATGCGTTTCTGGATCTACTAAGCATTAGTCGGAAGGTACAACATGACGATTTGTCGAGAGGGTGTTGTGATCTCCATTTCTTGTATCAGCGGTACGGGACCCCGCAGGGTTTCGAGGAACCGAACCTTGGGCTAACTCACGGCGGGAACAGAAACAAATGGGAAGCAAGACGTACTTTGGCTTTTATCACAGCATTCTTGGGAGTCATGGTCTGCCCAAGGAAGGACAAAAAGATAGAGATAGGTCTGGTAGGGATGGCCGACGTGGCAATCAAAAGAACCAATAGTACCGTGGTTCCTTTAATTTTGTCCGAAATCTACCGGGCTCTGACTATATGCCGAGAAGGAGGCAAGTTCTTCCAAGGTTGCAACCTGTTACTTCAGCTATGGATGCAGGAACACCTCCATCACCGAGTAGGATACATGAACCACGGGTTGACCGAGAGGAACTGTATCAGCGGATTCAAGGAGCGCATGACAGGCGCCAGATTTCCTGAAGGTGTCGAAGAATGGTTTACACGGTTAAGGTCAACAACATCTGACCAAATTGAATGGGCATTTGGTTGGTTGACTGATACTGAGGTTATCTACATGTCGGCTGAAGAATGTCATGTTCTCTTAATGGGGCTTCGCAGCATCCAGCCATATGCCCCTCATCGGGTATTACGACAACTGGGCAGGTTTCAAGTAGTCCCTAATGATGAAAATCTGAGCAAGCATGCCTTGGAATTAAGCCCGGGAGTCATATTCCCCGAGGGGAAGATTAGAAAACTGTGGCATGAATGTAGATTCTTGGAGCCCAAAACCATGGTACGAGAGCTAGCTAAAGGTGAGGTAGACCCAAAGTACGATGCTTGGTTCGAAAGAAGGTTTCAGACTCGGCAAAGACCTGCTAAAAGGGCCCACGTCCAACACTTCACCAATGATTCACAAGAGCAATGGGGATGGTTAAAAAGGGAGAAAGGTTACCGGGTCGAAATCGGGAAGCTAAAGCAACAAGTTGAAAGGCTTGTATTTGAGAACAATGTGCAAGTCGCCTCGGAGCAGGCTGAAAGAAACAAGTTAGCCCAAGAAAACCAAACCTTGAAGGCCCGCCTTCGCCAAGCCAGTAAGAGTAACGTTGACCGACAGAAGCGTCGCTCTGATGAAAGATTGATAGCAAGTTTGAGAAATCAGGTCATCCAAGGCCAAGAAGAATTAGAACAATCAAGAGCTTGCATAACAAGGATGAAGGTCAGAGGGGCAAAGTACGCAATGGCCCGGAAGCAGCATTTGCAACAGGTCATAAGGGATTATGAAATGAGCGTCAGAATATTAAGGGAAACGAGCTCCACTCTACATGATCGGATCGTCAAACAAGCACGAGACGCCCAGGCCGACAGAAGACAGTGCTATGATGCAATGGCCTGCATGGAAAGACAAATGGGGTTGTTTCAGGATCGAATTGCTGACGATGCTCAGGCACTGGGGTTAAAAAACCAACAAATCAGGCAGTTGCTCAGTGAAAGAGATGACATCCGAGCAAGGATTGATGAAATAGGGCATTACATCTACATGAAATGCTTGGCATGTGAGCAAACACCTCGGAAGACCCTCCTTGTTTCCATCATGGGCTGCGTCCGCCGGATTATGAGCGAGTTGAAGAACCTACAAAGAGACCTTACACCTAGAGCCGCGGAAAGGCCGAATGATGCCTCGCGGGCCCTTAAATTGGAGAATTAGTTTTGGTCGAGTCCTATTTATTTGGCTTTGGTTGTTTTTCCATATGTTGTTTTCTTTTCATCAAACCAAGTTTAAAACCGTGGAGTCTGTACTTCTGCTATTTTTATTTAAGTACTGTGTAATAGAAAATTTTGATAATGAAATTAAGTGACTCCAGAAGAATTACTGTGTGTCTTTGCTTTAAGGCAGAACTACGCCTGGTCTGATTCACGCGGGGACGTGATACGTAGGCAATCCCCATAAGATTCGACCGCTTTCAATAAATAAAAAAAAAAAGAAAAAGAAAATGTAAATAGAATAAAACGCAGGGTTTCGCAAAATACTTTAAAGAGACGAATGAACAAACCGGGATGACGCATGTGGATTGAAGCAAAGCATGTAGAAACGGTTAACTGCTTAGGTGCATTGCATCCTCTATGTGTTATGATCAAATCTGTTAAGCTCTAACACTAACAAAGTTTGTTGTTGTCTGACATCAGACAGTTAGTTGTTAAAGAATTCTGGCAACACATTCATACCAAACCAGATCCAAAGGACCGGTAGCAACAAGCATGACTACTTCAGAGAATAGTAATGAGGAAGAAAGGCCGATGAGCCAGTTGCTAAAAGAGGCAATGGAAAAGATTGAAAGGATGGGACTAGAGATGCATGCAATGCAGCTAGCCCTGGCCAAAACGCAAAAGAGCCCTGAGACAGTGGGACACGTGCCGGAGTACCCTCACTCTGGCCCTT
The DNA here is from genome assembly GCF_000393655.2 of Nicotiana sylvestris. Classification (NCBI taxonomy): domain Eukaryota; kingdom Viridiplantae; phylum Streptophyta; class Magnoliopsida; order Solanales; family Solanaceae; genus Nicotiana; species Nicotiana sylvestris. The sequence goes on along the minus strand of NC_091057.1, from coordinate 89,433,529 downwards.
CCACAAGCCGCCCAAATCCCCTCTATCATCAAGAAAGAAGCCCTCATGATTCCCAAGCTCCACCACCCCATCAACCTCTCCCAACACCCAATATTCCCATTTTTGTGGGACCTGCATCAGCCCCTTTGCAGCGAACGACCAGTGAGCCATTGTTTCAGGCTCACGATACACAATACTATCCCCCTGAGCCTACATTCCACGCACCGGAACCACAGGCTTACAATCCCCATTTGGAAATACCGGCAGAGGTTGAGAAGCCGGTTAAGGCCCCTGAACAGGATGAAGTGTTAAGAAAGTTCAAAAGCCTGGAGCAGTCCTTCAGGAACTTGCACGGGTTGGGCAATCAAGTCAGCGTGGCATACAAAGATCTGTGCCCTTTCCCAGATGTCCAACTCCCGGCTGGGTTCAAGATGCCCAAGTTTGATTTATATGAAGGGCACGGTGATCCCATGGCACATTTGCGGGGATTCTGTAGCAAAATGAGAGGGGCAGGAGGCAAGGATGAGCTTTTGATAGCTTATTTCGGCCAAAGTCTGAGCGGATCTGCACTGGAATGGTATACCAGGCAGGATTTCAGCAGGTGGTACACGTGGGATGACCTGGCGCAGGCTTTTGCAGGTCATTTCCAGTACAATCTGGAGATAGTTCCTGACCGTCTCACGTTACTGAGAACTGGGAAGAAACCCGGGGAAAGTTTTCGCGAGTTCGGGTTCCGCTGGAGAGAACAAGCAGCTAGGGTCGATCCTCCCATGAGAGAGGGAGAGATGGTAGACTACTTTTTGCAGACATTGGATCCAACCTACTTTGGTCACTTGGTGACAACGGTTGGAAAATCTTTCAACGAGGTGGTCAAAATAGGGGTCATGATAGAAGAAGGTTTGAGGTCGGACAAGATCTTAAACTATTCGGCACTTAAGGCCACAACCCAGGCTATTCAAAGCGGCACGGGAGGTGCGTTAAGAAGAAAGAAAGAAGAGGTTGCCACGATCGAGGCAGGCAGTTGGTCCAGGGCTGGCAGGCCGCACTACAACCAACCCAGGCCTCACAGGTCAAACTACCCATACAACCCACCACAAAATTTCTATCCACCTCGAGAACCACATTGTTCCGTACACCAAGCCCAGGTATACACTCAGCCTCCGGTTCGCCCACAATGGCGCGCACCGGCTCCCCAGAACATATATGCACCACCACAAAACACTTGCCCTCCACCAAGGGCATATAGAAATCCTTCAGGGGCAGGTTTCCGGGGAAATCCAGATGCCAGAAATGACAGGTTGCGGAAGCAAAGAACCTTCACCGAACTGGGAGAAACCTACACCGCTGTGTTCCACAAGCTGCGGCAATTAGGTTTGGTTAGTCCTGTCCATACTCGGGAACCAAATCCCCCGCCTCAGAATTTGGATCGTTCAATCAGTTGTGAATACTGTTCAGGGATGCTCGGGCACGACACCGAGAAGTGCTGGAAGTTAAGGCATGCCATACAGGATCTTATTGACACCAATAAGATCGAGGTCCAGACACCGGAGGCTCCTAACATCAACCAAAACCCACTGCCAGCGCACCACGAAACTCACATGATTGAGTTGGTGTGTGAGGGAGGAGAATTAAGAAAACCCTCACAAACAGTGATGATGATCCAGGCTGCCCCAAAAGAAGTCTTAACCAGTGGAGGAACAAATGTACAGTCGCAGGAAGAAGGCGTCAAGCCGGTAGTAATATGGGGGAAGAGCCCGTCCGTCATAGCAAGCAAACCCGAGCCAAGCAAGTTGGTAATACCAGGGATCCTGCCCACACCGGCAGTCATGTTGAAAGGGGTATGTGGAGAACGGGTGACCATAAAGCCGGTGGTCCAACTGCCAATGCTTGACAGCAGGGCTGTGCCCTGGAAATATGAAAAAGCAGTGGTGACGTACCAAGGAAAACAGGTGGAAGAAGTCAGTTGTGAAGCGCAAGGGCTGACTCGATCAGGTCGATGTTTTGCTCCGGTGGAGTTAAGGAAAACCAACCCAGTGGCAACCAAGAAGCCAGTGTCAGAAGAAGAGGCTGAAGACTTCCTGAGGAAGATGAAAGTGCAAGACTATTCTGTGGTTGAGCAGCTGAGAAAAACACCTGCCCAGATCTCACTATTGTCATTACTCCTCCATTCCGAGGAACATCGCCGGGCCCTGTTAAAGATATTGAACGAGGCCCATGTACCCAGTGAGATTTCTGTAAACCACCTGGAAACCATTGCCAGCAAGATTTTCGAGGTGAACAGGGTAACATTCTCAGATGATGACCTGCCGGTGGAAGGTACGGAGCATAACAAAGCTCTATACCTAGCTGTCAAATGTGAAGACTCGGTAGTAACTCGAGTATTGGTGGATAACGGCTCAAGCGCCAATATTTGTCCATTATCCACCCTGGACCAGTTAAAGATTGACCGTGGAAGAATCCGGGAGAATAGCATCTGTGTCCGAGGGTTTGACGGAAACGGAACAGCCACTGTGGGGGATGTTGTACTTGAACTAACCATTGGCCCGGTCCTGTTTACCATGGAATTCCAGGTATTGGACGCCACGGTATCTTACAACTTGCTGTTAGGACGACCCTGGATTCACGCAGCTAAAGCGGTGCCTTCCACCCTACATCAGACAGTGAAGTTCGAGTGGGAAAGACAAGAGGTCGTGTTGCACGGCGAGGATACAACATGCACCATGGGCGGAACCATTGTGCCTTTCATAGAGACCACTGATGACAAGGGTCCCTGGGTCTACCAGATTCTCGATACAGGGTCGGCCAACAAAATTTCTGAAGGAGAAATCATCCCGCACCCTAGGGTAGCTGCCGCAACAGTCATGATGATATCAGAAATGCTGGGTAATGGGTTTGTGCCGGGAAAAGGCCTGGGAGTTGAACTTCAAGGGATAGTCCAACCTGTCTCCCTTCCTAAGAATCTGGAAACTTTCGGGTTGGGGTTCAAACCAACCGCAGCAGACAGGAAGCAAGCACGAAAAATGAAGAAGAGAGTCTGGTTTCTGCCTAAACCAGTGCCACGCCTCTCAAGGTCTTTTGTTAAAGCTAGTGCCAAGGGGTCAGCGATCCCAAAGATTCGAGGACCTTTGATCGGCATAAGTGAAGACCTGAATCAGAGTTTTGAGAGACTATTCGCGGATGTCAGTATGGTGGAAGCTGGAGAGGGTTCCAGCAGAGCAGAGATAAAATTTGTGGGGCCTGAGGCCAAGACCAACAATTGGACGGTTACTCCTCTTCCTGTCCGAGGGGAGTCTTGGTAGTAGGCTTTGATTAATGTTTTGTTTGTTTATTTGTTTGATCGGATTATTCAAGGGTGTAATCCAAATTTTACTTTCGTTTTGTAAAAGTGTGAACCCTTTTTATCCTGCAAATTTAATAAAGTTCTTTTCTTTTGTCCCATTTTAATTTCTTGTTTTGTTCTTTTTCTTTCTGAACAGTTCTCTTTTTACTGGTCCTAATGACATGGCATGCACATCGGATCTTCGACCTAGTCTAATAAATCAATTTGAATCTGACTCAATGATGCAAGAGGTCGTTTGTGATAATGAATCCGAAGGTGACGAAGGGGAAGCCTTCGAAGAAATAAACCGAGAACTGTGCCAATTTGAAGAGAAACCCAAGCCTAACCTAAATGACACTGAGGCTGTGAACCTAGGAGACGCTGATAACATCCAAGAGACCAAAATTAGCATCCACATTGAGCCGAATGTCAAAGCAGAATTGATCGAAACTCTCAGGGAATTCAAAGATGTTTTTGCATGGTCATATGATGATATGCCTGGATTGAGCACCAATTTAGTGGTTCACAAACTACCCACTGACCCGGCATACCCTCCGGTCAAGCAAAAACTAAGGAAATTTAAAACAGAAATGAGTGTAAAGATCAAAGAAGAAGTGATTAAGCAGTTGCAATCGAAGGTCATTCGGGTCACTCGATATCCCGAGTGGTTGGCCAATGTGGTACCAGTCCCAAAGAAGGATGGAAAAATCAGGGTGTGCGTCGACTACCGCAACCTCAACAAAGCAAGTCCCAAGGACAATTTCCCGTTACCCAACATTCATATCCTGATCGATAATTGCGCTGGGCGCGAGATCGGATCCTTTGTGGATTGCTATGCGGGTTATCATCAGATCCTAATGGACGAAGAGGATGCTGAGAAGACAGCGTTTATTACGCCATGGGGAACCTACTGCTATCGGGTAATGCCGTTCGGGTTAAAGAACGCCGGGGCAACGTACATGCGAGCAATGACTGCTGTGTTTCATGACATGATACACAAAGAAATAGAGGTGTACGTCGATGATGTGATCATCAAATCTTGGCGTCAGGAGGACCATGTGGCAGACCTAAGGAGATTTTTCCAAAGACTCCGGAGGTATGATATCAAGCTTAACCCGGCCAAATGCGCATTCGGGGTTCCATCAGGAAAGTTGCTAGGATTCATCGTCAGTCGACGGGGGATTGAGTTAGACCCATCCAAAATTGAATCCATCCGAGACTTGCCACCGCCAAGGAACAAAACAGAGGTAATGAGTTTGCTGGGTAGACTCAATTACATCAGCAGGTTCATCGCTCAACTCACAGCAACTTGTGAGCCCATATTTCGGCTACTGAGAAAGGATGCTGCAGTAGGTTGGACGGCAGAGTGTCAGGAGGCCTTCGACCAAATCAAAGGGTATCTGTCTAATCCACCCGTATTGGTCCCGCCTAAGCCCGGGAAACCCCTAATCCTTTACCTGACGGTCTTGGAAAATTCATTTGGTTGTGTACTGGGGCAACATGATGACACAGGAAGGAAGGAGCAGGCCATCTACTATCTCAGTAAGAAATTTACAGTGCATGAGGTCAAGTACACTCAACTCGAGAAAACATGCTGCGCCCTAACTTGGGTAGCTCAGAAATTGAAGCACTACCTGTCTTCATATACTACGTATCTCATATCCCGTTTGGACCCTTTGAAATATATATTTCAGAAACCTATGCCCACGGGAAGGTTGGCAAAATGGCAAATTCTGCTCACCGAGTTTGATATCGTCTATGTGACGAGGACAGACATGAAAGCCCAGGCACTGGCAGACCATTTGGCAGAGAATCCCGTTGATGAAAAATACGAGCCCTTAAGAACGTATTTTCCTGACGAAGAGGTGATGCATACAAATGAGTTGGAATTACCTGAGGAACCGGGTTGGAAGCTTTTCTTCGATGGAGCTGCGAACGCAAAAGGGGTTGGAATAGGAGCAGTACTCATTTCTGAAACAGGACGGCATTATCCTGTTACGGCTCAACTGCGCTTCTATTGCACCAACAATATGGCCGAATATGAGGCTTGCATTCTGGGTCTGCGCCTGGCTGCCGACATGGATGTCCAAGACGTCTTGGTCTTGGGAGACTCGGACCTCTTGATACATCAAATTCAGGGAGAATGGGAAACACGAGATCTAAAACTCGTACCATACCGACAATGCTTGCATGATCTGAGCAAGCAATTTCGATCGGTAAAGTTCAAACACATCCCGAGAGTTCACAATGAGGTTGCGGATGCCTTAGCCACCTTAGCATCAATGCTGCACCACCCTGACAAAATGTATGTTGATCCTCTGCACATCCAAGTCCGTGATCAGCACGCCTACTGCAATGCCATAGAAGAAGAAGCGGATGGCGAACCCTGGTTTCATGATATCAAAGAATACCTCAGGATGGGGATATATCCAGAACATGCCTCTGGAGACCAAAAAAGAGCCCTTCGGCGGTTGTCGAATGGTTTCTTCCTCAGTGGAGGGGTATTGTACAAAAGAACCCCGGATTTGGGATTGTTGAGATGCATAGATGCCGGGCAGGCAACGACAGTTATGGCAGAAGTACATGCTGGAGTTTGTGGGCCACACATGAGTGGATATGTATTGGCAAGAAAAATCCTTCGAACAGGGTGTTATTGGCTCACCATGGAACACGACTGTATCACTTTCGTGAGGAAATGCCATCAGTGCCAAATACATGGAGACTTGATTCACTCTCCGCCAACAGAGTTGCATACGATGTCAGCACCCTGGCCGTTTGTAGCATGGGGCATGGATGTCATTGGGCCCATCGAGCCAGCAGCGTCCAACGGTCATAGGTTCATTCTAGTGACCATTGATTACTTCACCAAATGGGTTGAGGCTAAAACCTTCAAATCAGTAACTAAGAAGGCAGTGGTGGACTTTGTTCACTCCCATATCATCTGTAGATTTGGGATCCCAAAAGTGATCATCACGGATAACGGTGCGAATCTTAATAGCAGCTTGATGAGAGAGGTATGCCAACAATTCAAGATTATACACCACAATTCCACCCCATATCGTCCTAAGGCAAATGGAGCAGTCGAAGCAGCCAATAAGAATATCAAGAAGATACTGCGAAAAATGGTGGAAGGGTCCAGACAATGGCACGAGAAATTACCCTTTGCTTTGTTGGGTTACCGCACTACCATCCGGACTTCCATAGGCACAACTCCTTATTTGTTGGTGTATGGAACTGAGGCCGTGATACCAGCGGAGGTCGAAATTCCGTCCCTCCGAATTGTCGCTGAAGCCGGAATTGATGATGATGAATGGATCAAAGCTCGCTTGGAACAGTTGAGCCTGATAGATGAGAAAAGATTGGCAGCAGTGTGCCATGGTCAACTGTATCAGAAGAGAATGGCAAGAGCGTATAATAAGAAGGTGCGCCCCAGGAAGTTTGAAGTAGGGCAGTTGGTATTAAAGAAGATCCTCCCACATCAGGTCGAGGCAAAAGGCAAATTCGCCCCAAATTGGCAAGGGCCTTATATCGTGACCCGAATATTGTCCAACGGTGCTTTGTGTTTGACAGATGTCGAAGGTAGATGTGTCGACATGGCTATCAATTCAGATGCAGTCAAGAGATATTATGTGTAATTTCTTTAAATTATGGCAATTTTGGTTTATTCGTTTGTATTTGGCATTTATTGAATAATGAGATGACGGAGGCAATTCTTTCTTCTATCCAAACACTTTTAACCCTCGCTTCCCCCTTTGAGCCTTAAGCAAATTCTTTCAATACCCCTCTTTTGGAATCACTAATGGGAAAGATATGAAAAAAAAAGAGAAAGAAAAGAAAAGAAAAGAAAAAAGACATGAAAAATGAAAAGAAGGAAAAGAAAAAGGAAGAAGATAAAATCACAAATGACAAAACCGTGGGAACTACGTTTGACCTGATTCCTCAAAGAGGATACGTAGGCGCCTCACGGCTCGGTCATAGTATGCATCATAGCAAATATAGGATGCATAATGTACATAGTGTGCATAATAGGCACAATGTGCGTAACGCACGTAGCTCAACATAAGCATAAAAGATAAATTCCCCAAGCAAGAAAACTGGGGCAGAAGTTATGTTTTGAGTTCCAACAAAGGTTTGATTCCAAAAGTCGTAGCACATCACCCTTCAAATTTGTTTTCATTTTTATAGCCTTTCTTCAAACCCACACCAAAACCAACGTCAACATCCAAAAGACCTCCCGATCAATGTTCGAGAGATGCCAAATCCGGCAAATAAGACCGAGAATGATACACTGATCCCCAGCAAAGAAGAGGATTCGTGAGACTGGGAATGAATTGATAGTCAAAGGAATCTCCAGAAGAGAGGGTCGTATCTACAACGCCCCGATTCATCGAAAGAAATAAAATGAGAGAGTCTCATCGGTGAAAACCTTCGCAGGCACCGAGAGGCGACGTAAGACGAGGGATATGAAATGAGAGAGTCTTATTGGTGAAAACCTTCACAGGCACCATAAGGCGCCGGGAGATGAGAGAAAAGAGAGAGTCTCATTAGTGAAAACCCCTCGAAGGGCACTATGAGGCGACAAGATAGAGCAGCAAAAGCTACCACATTCGCAACAAGATGAACATCCATTTATCATCCCCAGCAAGTCAGACCATCGGACAAATCGATTGATACAAATAGACTGGGTCGGGAATCTATGGTGCACGCCATGATCACGGGGACCAGTCATGTCCTCCAGATAAGTTCTTTTGATTAGCTCCTCCCACAAAATATTGGTTCACAAAGTTTTTCTCTTTTCCATATCTTTATTTTCTTTTCCTAAAATGTGTCTTTAAAGGATTTTTCAAAGCTTACTACCAGAAATCGAAGGGGAATTCATCCAATGCAGGAGAATACAAACAGTCCTAAAAGCCGGCCCCAGGCAATGCAGGGATTGTGCTCGGAAATTTTGAAAGAAGTAAGCTCCAAAAGGGAGTGGTTTCGGGAGGTAGAAGCAGACTCCCACAGAATATGCTTAAAGAGAAAGCAGAAAAGGGGATAAACTGAAAACCGATCCCCAGCAGGCTAGAAACCCCCCAACAGGCAACTTTGCCCGCCAACCAATTATGGGGACAAAGAGCAAGAGAAGGGGAAGAGAGAAAAATGGCTCGCCAGAAAGGCACCCTCTACCACCACGATTAAAACTGATTAAATCCTTTTGTCTGCTGCAGGAAAACAAAGGATTGATGATGGCAGCAAGATGCACCGCCATGGAAGTCACCAAAAACCGGGGCAGAAAATTTTCTGCCAATTGTCGAAAATTTTCTCGGAAGAACGGGAAAGCAATTTCAATACTTTTAAGTTCTAGGTCGCCCACCAGTATAATGCGGGAATACTTTTAAGTTCTAGGTCGCCCACCAGTATAATGCGGGAATACATTTAAGTTCTAGGTCGCCCACCAGTATAATGCGGGAATACATTTAAGTTCTAGGTCGCCCACCAGTATAATGCGGGAATACATTTAAGTTCTAGGTCGCCCACCAGTATAATGCGGGAATACATTTAAGTTCTAGGTCACCCACCAGTATAATGCGGGAATACTTTTAAGTTCTAGGTCGCCCACCAGTATAATGCGGGAATACATTTAAGTTCTAGGTCGCCCACCAGTATAATGCGGGAATACATTTAAGTTCTAGGTCGCCCACCAGTATAATGCGGGAATACATTTAAGTTCTAGGTCGCCCACCAGTATAATGCGGGAATACATTTAAGTTCTAGGTCGCCCACCAGTATAATGCGGGAATACATTTAAGTTCTAGGTCGCCCACCAGTATAATGCGGGAATACATTTAAGTTCTAGGTCGCCCACCAGTATAATGCGGGAATACATTTAAGTTCTAGGTCGCCCACCAGTATAATGCGGGAATACTTTTAAGTTCTAGGTCGCCCACCAGTATAATGCGGGAATACATTTAAGTTCTAGGTCGCCCACCAGTATAATGCGGGAATACTTTTAAGTTCTAGGTCGCCCACCAGTATAATGCGGGAATACATTTGAGTTCTAGGTCGCCCACCAGTATAATGCGGGAATACATTTAAGTTCTAGGTCGCCCACCAGTATAATGCGGGAATACTTTTAAGTTCTAGGTCGCCCACCAGTATAATGCGGGAATACATTTAAGTTCTAGGTCGCCCACCAGTATAATGCGGGAATACATTCAGCTCTAGATTTTGGAATCAGTCACCCCACCTGAAGACAGAAGGTTACAACAGAGATCCCCAAACGGGAAACAATAAAATCCCCAGCACCAAGAAGCAGACAACTGCAAAAGCAAGCGCACATTCAAAGGGAAGAAGGAACGCGTCTCAAAAGAAGTAGTTTGGGAACGTTGTAGCATGCCCAGTATAACAATTCTGATGAAAAGCCATACCACTGAAGAAACCATTGGAAGATCTAAAGAAGAAAGCCGTGTCCCCAGCAAATCAAGCAAAGTGATGAGAACTGACATTCAGAAAAGGTGAAGGACCAGCATCATCTCCAAGTTCACAAAATAAAGGCGTCGGAGGAAAGCATTAGCCGACAAGAAAGCAAGGCAACAAGAACAAGTTGAAGATGGATGAAATTTCAGGATCCTCAGTTTAACTTAGCTTCTTGTTTTCCTTTTAGAGCAATGTAATAGGGAGATCGGTTGAGCAGTAGCATCCTACAGCAGCATACAACAGCGCACAACAACAGCAAACACTACAGTCACACGGTAGTCCCAGCTACCAAAATTTCCCGAACTACATTGACCTGATTCCTGTTTCAGCCCAGGATATGTAGGAAACCTCTGAAGCAAAGGTTCGGTCAAATCTTTTTCAAAAAAATGCTTCACACGGAGTATTCGGACGGGCAAAAATCGCTCGCTTATCTTTGCGCGAAAACCCTTCGTGTCTTCGTGCAAAGAGGGGCAGCTGTAAGCACGTGATTTTTGCTTTACGAGCAATCGCTCCAAAAGAAAATAAAAATAGTGACAAATGATTTCGCTGTACAATTTTTCGATCTTTCCGTGACATGTGTTGTTAGTCGTTTGTGAGTCTGTCCATTTTGCATCTAGTCCTTATCAAACAAAAATACAAAAAATATATGTGGCGTTAAGAGAAAATTCAAAAAAAAAATATATAAATATACGTGCATCGTCCGTTTTAGGTTGTGATTTAACTTACTTGGTATGATAATTATGTTGAAATGCCATATTGTTATTTGTTTTAATTTCATTTGTTTTATTAATTATTTTTATTTTTATTTTTATTTTAAATTGGAAAACAAAAGAAGTTGAAATCAGTTGGGCCCAAAAAATAAGACAAAAACAGGCCCAAACCAACGATCTGACCCGGTCCAAACCCAGCCTGCCCAGGCACGGACTCAAACGACGTCGTATCGGCGTCCCCATTTGAAGCCGTTGATCTGATTCAAAGGAACGGTCCAGATCAGGTTGTCCAACTCACCTCAACGACGCCGTTTCAGGCAAGTTGAATCTGAGCCGTCCAACCTCATTGATCCAACGGTCCCTGGTTCCCTCATGACCCGACCTATTTAGCCGGTTTAACCCAACCCCTCACCTAAACCAAAACGACCCCGTTCCCATACCAAACGACCCCGTCCTGTTACCCACCAATAGATCTAAGCCGTTCAGATCACTTGATCTAACGGCTCCAATCTCTCTTCCCCTTCCATATATAAACTTGACCCTTTACCCCGCACCCCCTATCCGAACCCCCCCTTTCAGTCATCTCCTTCCCCGAACCCTGAAACCCCCAAACCCTAACGCCGCCCTGGTTTCCTTTCCACCAAAACCCGGCGGCACGAACGCCGGTGACCACCCCCTTCACACCCCTAAAGCATCCAACCACCCTGAACACGAATCCACTAACCACGAACCTCGAATCACTTTCGTTCGTCTCGAATCTTCATTTGAAGATTTGAGTCGAACCCGGATCTATGCCAAATCATCCCATCTTCATACCAGACACTCCCCTGACCTTCCTCGTGACCAAACCAAACTTGGTTTGGTCCGAATCTACCCACAACTCCCAAAAATCCAGATCTGGAAATCCAGACTTTAGAACACATGCACTTGGGGAATCCGGCCGGTTTGGACATAGGTTTGAGGTCTAATAGACCTTAATCAAGGTGTTCTCATGTGAGAACACCCTGATTAAAGTTTGTTCGGCCTCAAAAGTTCGAAGTCGAGTTTGATTTGAGTCCGTTTGATTTCAAACTTTTTCAGTAAGTTTCCTTTTCTCTTTGTTTGGTTCTAATTAAGTTGTCAGCATATTTCTTTGTGTTTGTTTGTTATTTTGTTATTTTTCATTCGGATTTCTTCCATCTCTGTTAAAGGCCTTTTATTTGGCCAATTGTCTTCTGTTTGTGTTCTGAATATACCCTGTGATATACGTGTTCATCAATTAGATTAATCGTCAAGCGAGTTTAATTCATATAAGTTCCCAGTGTTTGAACAAATTTATCTGAGGTCATTCGGGACTCTATACGTGTTGTTTATATGAACGATTGATTGTTATGTGTTACGATTAATATAGTCGAGTCGATATATGTCGTCAATTAGTTTCAATCGTTAATGGTAACAACTTGATTCGTATTGCTTATTTCTGCTGTGATCGTATTTGAGTCTCATTAGGAACTGAATTGTATTGCCTGTTGATTTTGTTCAAATTAAATTAAAAGAACATCTAGGGGAAAGGTTATAATGGCAGATTCAGATTTTGGTTTTTAAACACAATGCCATTTGGTTTGGACTGTGGGCAGCATGTGTATGGTTTGCTTTAAGGAATTAAAATAATCGGACAGCATGTGCTGTCAGATTATATTCCTACTGCCCATACTTTGTTTAAAAAAACAAGTGATCAGTACACTTTAACAACCAAAAAGAGAGAGGGGCTGTCAGGGATTTCATGGGGGCTTGGTTATTTAAAACAAGTGAGTGGAAAAGCAACATGGGGGGGGGGCAATTTTGAGTTGTAAAACAGACTGTAAAGTGTTAAGGTTAGGCTATAAAAGAGGAGACCATCCGTTAGAAAAGGGGGTTGATTTTGGAGTCTTGAGAGAGTTTATGAGTAAGAAAACTGGAAAAGGAAAAAAACAGGAATAAATTTCAGAACATTGTGAAGGAGTATTGCCTAGAAGAAACTGTGTAAGAATCCAGTTTGATCAGGTTGTCTTCGTGGCTTTGCTTTTTCTGTCGTTTGCCAAGTTTTCTTGTGGTCATTGGATTTCTGTTGCTGTTACATTCAACATTCTGGGCTGTTATTTCCTCCTCTGTTTTACTGGGATTGTCCATTTGTTGTTCGACTCTTTGCTGAGCTTCATCATTATTGGCTGGTTGTTTGTTGCTGTGTTGTTGCTGTGAATCTGCTGATTGCTGTTGTTTGCTGTGTGCTACTCAGCTGACCCTTTTCCTTCTTCTTCTGTTCCTCTACATCAGGTACACAACCAAGGCACTATCAAATGTAATTAGAACATTGAGCATGAATGCAAAAGAAAGGAAAAAGACTTGAAGTTGATTTTCATATATATACTGTTATATTAGATATCATGTATTGTATGATAATTTTCATTCTTGTATTGACAATCGAAGCAGCCTATATGCCTAATGTATATTAATATAAGTTAGCTAAATGGTAGCTTACATATGTATGCTGATAGGTGATAATATGTTCAATGAGATATGTTGCATTTCAGATTCTAGTTTACTTTGCAGTATATGTTGATATGTATACCAAGTATGAACACTGTACATCCTGGATTAAGTTCTTCCTTTTTCGGATTGATGGTCTCATATAACTAGTAAACCACCTGTTAAGACAAAGAATACCAAACTTGCAATATCAACCCCGTAAAGGTCGAGTTCAGACCAAAACAGGCCTAGCCGGCCTGCTTCGAGCAAGCAGGGGCCCAGGTTTGGCCCATCACGCATAGGTCGAATTTGGGCCCATGACTACTTATTCGACTGACTGTGCGCGCAGCCTTGTTCCTAATTTTAGCATTTCCGAATTCTGTCATAAAATAACTTGCAAGCATTAATTAATCAGGATTATCTACTGCTTTCGATTGATAGAGACAAACACGACAAGAAACGTAGTTGCTATAGGATATCCTTTAAAAATAAGAATGAGATGAGCCTCGCCGAATAAAAACACAGATTGCGGGGCCCTCAGTAAATACTTGTTTTAAATTACTTAGAATTCAGGAGGGCCGCTTAGTGAATTCCGTGGCCTTTCCAAAAATAATAACGCGATAGTCTTTTTAGGCGCGTGTTTAATAATTTATTTTCTTAAGACTTAGGGTGTGCATTTCATGCGACCCAAATCCAAATCCCAAAACGTCAAGTAAGATATGTTCCGGATTGCGGGTGCATTTCATGTGACGCAATCCAAAGACATGTTTTAAGCGACGTTCACATTCCTAATAATGATAATTAATAAAGTGGTTAAAAGATAAAATTTGCACATGGTTCATAATTGTATTTAAAAATCAGAAAAATAAGCCGAATATAACAGCTGAGCGACCGTGCTAGAACCACGGAATTCGGGAATGCCTAACACCTTCTCCCGGGTTAACAGAATTCCTTATCCGGATTTCTGGTACGCAGACTGTAATATAGAGTCATTATTTTTTCCTCGATTCGGGATTAAAATTGGTGACTTGGGACACCCTAAATCTCCCAAGTGGCGACTTTGAAATAATTAAACCAATCCCGTTTCGATTGTCCTTTAATTGGAAAAAACTCCCCCTGCGTCCTCCCGGGCGCGGAAAAAGGAGGTGTGACAAGTACCATCATGGAAATAATAACAACAACATAAGAATCAGTGAATAGATGAAAGGCATAAATAATGACCAGTAAATAATGCCCGGCACTATAAAAACGGAAGAGTAGTGTAAACACACCACTAACCACTAGCAGTCTAAGACTAAATCCTATCAGCCTAGCCTCACACTGCAAGACTAAATATGCTCAACTACCTCCTAACCCACAACCTTAATGCTCGACCTCCACAGCTTCCTATTAAGTACCATGTCCTCGGAGATCTGAAGTCTCTCCATATCCCACCTGATCACCTCTCCCCAATACTTATTAGGCCGCTCTCTAC